>NC_056727.1:464140283-464440283 GCF_019279795.1 Protopterus annectens
TGTTTTCAAAAGGACAAAACAATATGTAAACATATTCTGTTGTGACTATTAGAAAGCTATTTTCTGATCAGCCACAATTCCACTAAAGATCAGTGTTTGAGCAAATGACACACAGTTTACTCATGTTAACATTAGAACAGTAGCTTGTTTTATGACTTCATAACAGAAACTGCACAGATAAAATTCTCAGCTGAAATAGTTTTATTTTCTTTACATTTATAGACTGAAAATTTCAAAGATGGCATGACAGGTTTTCACATCAGGCTCAGGAGGAAAAGCTTTGCAGAAATTATACCAGATTAGAAGTAGAGACAATTTCAAAGCAAGTACAAAAAGAAACATATACACAACAATAAACTATATTAAAGCAGTATTAGTGAGAATAAATGAAGTATTAAAACATTAATAAATGATAAAAAACATGATCTTTAAGAAGAGTAACAGTGACCATACAGAGGAAGGAAATGAATCAGAATTACATATAACCTTAACAAAATCCTGTGAAAATGACTCACTTAAACTTAAGTTACTCCTGTACTAAAGTCACAGGACCAATAAAGTGGAGAAATGTGAGAAAAGAGCTTTTCTGAAAATGGCTTGAATGGAAACTGCCACATGCTAGACAGGATTCCAGGGTTTTGAAACTGCATCTGAGCACTTGCCATCACCAAACTGAGATGAGTTACTGCAAATGACAGATCTGTGGCACACAGTCAACGGACAGGTGTAAGTGACATAATTATAATTGCAATTGCATAGTATTTATTCTAAACAAGCAAGATAGAGTGGGCAAGGCTCAGATTTAACATAGTAAAGAAATGAAGAAATTCATGCCAGTGCAAGGTACTGACTGAAGGACAAAGTACAGTTGTGTACACTTACCATAAATGTAGATGTTAGAGAGTATATTTACTGTTGCAGTCATCACAAATGGGTTATCTGCCTGCAGGTAGTCTTCAGCCAGCCTGAATACCAGAGTCTTCGAATTTCTGTCTCAGATGCTGTCGCTTCTTCCATGACATCAGGTCGTAAGGGGGTATAAAACATGCAGCCGACGCCATTACATCAGTTTTTCCTGCCCCAGATGCCAGGTGCCCCCACGATAGGAAGCAATTATATGGTATGGTACACCCCCATCAAAAAGCAAATACACATGAAAAAATATATACCAAACAAGAAGGAAAGGTAGAGCCAAGAGAAGTCAGCGGGCTGGAGGGAGGTAACCAGGACTGAAACAGTGAATACACTCGAACATATACATTTATGGTAAGTGTACACAACTGTACTATGTTCTTTGTGCGTCACTGTTGCAGTCATCACATTTGGGTTGATTCCCAAAGCTAAGGAAGGGAGGAGGAGGTAGTTACAGAGCATTAGGGCCAGCTATTAAGCCCTGCAAGATGGCTGTGGCAAATCCAGCTCTGAATTTAGAAAAGATAGGCAGGTGGTAATGCTTGGTGAAGGTATGTACAGAGCTTCAGGTAGCAGCTTCCAGAATGTCCCTGCTAAGGACTCCTCTGAGAAATGCCGTAGAGGTAGATGGAGCCCTGGTGGAATGTGATCTTATCCCCTGTGGGGTAGGTTTTCCATGGTGCTTGTAGCAGAAATTAATGCAATGGGCTATCCATTTGGAAATGGTTTTCTTTGAAATGGCCTTCCCCTCTGCCCTTGCAATAAAGCCAACTAGCAGCTGTTCAATTTTTCTGAGAGGCTTAGTCCTGTCTAAATAGAATCTAAGTTGTCTGTTGACTACGGAGAGTGCAGTATCCATTCCCCTTTGTTTTGTGGATTAGGGAAAAAAGTAGGCAAATAAATGGACTGGTTTAGGGCCACACTAGACACCACCTTGGGCATAAAGGAAGAATTAGTCCTGAGGGAAACCCTGTCCGCATGGAAGATAATGAAGGGTTCCCACTGCCATGAGGGCCTGTAATTCAGACACTCTTCTTGCTGAAGTGATGGCTAGAAGTAAGGCTGCTTTCCAAGAAAATAATTTCAACTCTGCTGCTGCAGCTGGCTCAAAGGGGGGAAGAGTGAGCTTTTCCAATATAAAGTTAAGGTCCCAGGCTGGAGTGGGAGTGCTCCCGGGGGGTATTCAATTTTTAGCCCCTCTAAGGAATTGTTTTAGCAAGGGGTGAGAGAAGAGGGGTGGGCTCAGTATTATAATGTGCTGAAATGGCAGAGGCATGAATCTTAATTGACAAGAAGGATAGGCCCTTGTGGAGCACTTCTGTTAAGTACTCTACAATATGAGGTAAGCTTGGCACCCTTTTGCCCATCCCCTGAGCCTGACTCCAGGAACAGTATCTTTTCCACTTTTCAGCATAGGATTTTCTGGTACTAGGCCTCCTTGCCTCCAAAAAGTACAGTTGTGTACCTACCATAAATGTAGATGTTCGAGTGTATTCACTGTTGCAGTCATTACACTTGGGTTATCCTGCTGGCAGGCTACCCGCAGTCGGCCCGAGTTCCAAAGTCTAGGTCCAGCGTCGGTTGCTGTCGCTTCTTCCCTGACATCAGTGTGCCAGGGGTATAAAAGATGCAACCAACGCCATTTTCTTAGGTTTTTCTTTCCCCAGATGTCAGGTGCCCTCAAATAGGAAAGGCTGGAAAAAAATGTCAAAAAACATGTATGTACTAAAATAATATTTCCTTCATCTGCAAGCAAATACATCACATAGGTTGTAGAGAGTTGAGAAGTACAGAAAGGACCCAGCAATGAAAAAGGGGGATGGTGGGTGGGTAACCTGGACTGCAACAGTGAATACACTCGAACATCTACATTTATGGTAGGTACACAACTGTACTATGTTCATCGTGTTTCACTGTTGCTGTTATTACACTTGGGTTGAATCCCAAAGCTGAGGTTGGGTGGCTGGGCCTAAATAGGATTAGGAGAGGCTATCAGGCCCTACAGAACTGCAGTGGCAAAGCCTGCTCTGGATTTAGAGTAGAGGTAAGTGGTAGTGCTGAGTGAAAGTGTGCACTGAACTCCAGGTTGCAGCTTCTAAAATGTCTTTGGTTGGTACTCCTCTGAGAAAGGCTGCTGAAGTGGCTGCTGTTCTGGTAGAATGTGGCCTTATGCCCTTAGGCACTGATTTGCCATGTTGTGCATGGCAGAAGCGAATGCGGTGTCCTATCCATTTTGAAATGGTCTGCATCAAGATAGGCTTTCCTTGTGACCCTGCAGCATAAGCTACAAACAGTTGCTCAGTTTTTCTGAAAGCTTTTGTTTTGTCCAAGTAGAATTGTAGCTGTCTGTGTATATCCAAAGTGTGCAGAAGTCTCTCCCCTTTATTCTGGGGATTTGGATAGAAAGTTGGCAAATGAATGGTTTAAGAGCCACACTGGAAACCACCTTTGGCATAAATGTCGGGTTTGTCCTTAGAAAACCCTGTCCTGATGAAAAATGATAAAAGGTTCCACTGCCATTAATGCCTGTAACTCTGAGACTCTTCTTGCTGAAGTTATTGCTAGGACCAGAGCAGTTTTCCATGATAAAAATTTTATATCAGCTGTGTTGGCTGGCTCAAAAGGAGGCAGTCTGAGTTTTTCTAATACAAAATTGAGGTCTCAAGTAGGTATTGGTGCTCTCCTTGGGGGGGTCTTATGTTTCTTGCCCCTCTGAGGTACTGTCTTAGTAGTGGATGTGAAAAAATAGGAGGTTCCGTATTGTAATGAGCTGAAATGGCAGAGGCATGGATTTTAATAGATGAAAAGGAAAGGCCTTTGTCCAGCATCTCAGTCAGGTATTGTAAAATCTGAGGTATATTTGGAACAAGTGGTTCGAGTCCTTGTGCCTGGTTCCAAGCACAGAATCTCTTCCATTTTTCTGTATAAGATTTCCTAGTGCTGGGCTTCCTGGTTTCTAAAATGACATACTTAACAGCTTTAGAGAGAGGTGTGGTCTGAGTGGCTATATTACCTGCCATGCAGCCAGACTTAAGGTTCTGAGTTGACTGTGTAGAATCTGATTGTTTTGTTGAGTCAGAAAATGAGGAATCTGAGGTAAAGGCCAGGCTGGGCCTCGAGACAAGCTCTTTAGGATTGGGTACAAGTGCTGGCATGGCCAGTCTGGGGCAATCAGGATCATTTTTGGCTTCTCTTGTCTGACTTTTAGGAGTACCTTGGGAAGAAGAGGCAATGGAGGGAAGGCATAAACTGTCAGGGTTTCCCAGCTGAAAGAGCATCCACTTTCCATGCTTGTGAGTGATAAGTTCTTGTGCAGAATTTCTGTAGTTGGCAGTTGTGAGGGGAGGCAAAAAGATCTATGTCCGGGCGTCCTCATTTCCTTGTTATCATGCTGAAGACCTGTGGATTGCGTTTCCATTCGTGTGGATCCATGAGATTTCTGCTTAGTTCGTCTGCCAGTGTATTTTTCTTTCCTGGCAGGAATTATGCCTGCAGATGTACTTGATAGGTAAGTGCTGTGCTCCACAGAGTCATGGCTTGCCTGCAGAGGGGGTAGGAATGTGTTCCCCCTTGCTTATGTACCACATAACTGTGGTGTTGTCCGTCTTTAGCAATAGTCCTGGATGTAGTAAATCCTTGAAGGCTTTCAGGGCATTCTGTACAGCTAGCATCTCTTTTTGATTGATGTGAAGATGCATTTGTTCTTTGAGCCATGTGCCCTGAATACATTTTCCTGCCATGTGTGCCCCCAAGCATAATCCGATGCATCCATTGTTATTGTCTGCCTCGCTGTGGGTAAGGTGAAGGGCTGTCCCTTGTTGTGGTGACAGGCCCTGGACCACCATCAAAACTCTTTTTGTAGACAGGGAATTATAGTCACTATTGTTTCCAGGCTGTGGCAATGTTGAGTCCAAACACTTTTTAGATACCATTGTAGTTTCCTCATATGCAGTCTTGCATATGGAATCAGTAGCATGCAGGAAGCCATGAAGCCCAGGGCCAGTAATGAGTCAGTTTCCTTTGTCTGGCGTGAGATAAGCCATCTGGGTAGTTGTATTTAAGCTTGCACCCAGGAATATTATCTCTTGAGAGGGCACTAGTTTTGATTTATTTTCATTTACTGTGTACCCTAGACAAATTAATAATCTTTTTACAAACGCCAGATGCTTTAATAGAATGTCCTTGCTCTCTGCTTGAATTAGGCAGTCGTCCAAGTATGGATATATCTGAATTCCTCTTTGTTTGCAAAATGCGATTACTGGTGCCAGGCATTTTGTGAAGACCCTGGGCGCAGTAAATAAGCCAAAGGGCAGTGCAGAGAATTGTTAATGCATTGAGCCAGCTATGAATCTGAGGTATCTTCTGCAAGATTGTCTGATTGGGACATGCAGGTATGCCTTCTTGAGGTCCAAAGTAACTAGCCAAGCCTTCTTGCCCAGCATGGGTAGAAGTTGCTGCAGTGTTAACAGCTTGAATTTTGGAACATCCAGGAAAGTATTTAGGATTGACAAGTCCAGTATTGGTCTCCAGGCTTTGTCCTTTCTGGGGACCAGGAAGAGTCTTGAGTAAAATCCTTGTCCCTGTTCTTGCTGTGGTACTCTTTGAATAGCTCCCATGTCCATGACAGCAGCAATTTCCTTTTGTGCCTCTGCCCATTGGTTTTGTGGCAGGTCTGGCATACCTTTTGATTTTGGAAGGGTGTGAAAGTGGAACCTGCAGCCCTGAGAAACTATATTCAGTACCCATTTGTCCTGGGTAATTATGTGCCAATTTTGTGCGAAAAGTGCTAGCTTTCCCCCTAGGGGTGCTGCCAAAAGCTAAGTGCTTGGTCTTTTTAGAGGAAAGTCATTGGGACTGTTTCCTATATGGTTGTGATTTGTCTTCTCCCCCTTTGGGGGCAAAAGCACCCCATTGTTTAGATCTGTAGGAGCCTTGGGGCTGAGATCTGCCTCTTAGGCGTCTGTATCTGCTTCTTTGTGGCCTGTCTGACACCTGAAAGGACCAATTTTTTGAAGGCCAGTTTCTACTAAACCTAGGTGGTTGAACCTTTAAGAAATCCTTTACTGTCTTCATAGATTTTGCTTTATCCTCCATTTTCTTTAACACCTCCTCTGCCTTAACACCAAACAAAATATCATGCTGTAATGGAGCATCCAATAATTTTACTTTAACATGTTCAGGTAAACGTTTTTCTTTTAACCAACTGTAACTGCGGCTCTGCAAGAAGCCTCTAATGAATCAAAACCACATTGCAGAGTATGCTTTCCCACTTGTTCAGCTGCATGCAATAATTCCTGCATTTCCTTATTGTCAGGATTCTCTGAATTTGCAAGCATTTTCTGTTTTAACAAAGACATGAGGTACTGTTGATATTTACGCTTGTGAAACTGTCAGTTTAAAGCCCTTACAGCTAAAGTAGCAGAAATGTAAACTTTTTTCCCCCATCTATCCAGAGCTCTAGAATCCCTATCAGAGGGAACAGGGTTTTTAGCAATGGAAGCCTTAACCCCTTTGGGACCCTGAGAAATTGTTTCAGGGTCAACAGCAGGGTTCTTATAAAGACATTTATGAGAGTCAGGGACCCTGTAATACCCATCGGGCTTGAGAGGTGCAGGGGGTAAAGAATCAGGAGACCAACTGGATTCAGAGAAAACATCATCAGCTATATCAAGCACAGGGGGGATAGCCTAAGACCTGTGTTGAGGCAGTATAAGAAAATCTCTGAGCCTTTTCTTGGATTCTGAATAATCCTGGCTCTCCCAGTGGAAATGTTCCCTCATGGTGTGCAGAGTTTCCCCAAAAGAGTAATCCTCATCAGAGTCCTCATAGGGAGGAAGAGAACAGCCCTGATCTGAAGAGGAATCAGAGGAAACAGAAACCTGGTCAGAGGAATCATAGTCAGTGTCTTGCCTAGGCCTTTTATCAGGAGGGGGATGGGAACCCCTGATCAAAGTAATTAAGTCCTCGGCCATTTTAAGCATCTGTTTCTTTGACTGTCCCGGAGAATGCTGTACTTGTTTCTTTGTCTTTAATGGTGTCTTTGACTGCACTTTAGCTGCTGCAGAGGATTTAATAGTAAGCTGTGAAGGTCTGAAAAGACCCTCATAAGCCGATGCCTGCTCAGCGGCTCCAGACCCATCTGAGGGAATATTTTCCGTAGGCCCAATACCTTGAGTATCCAGAGGCCTAGTTGTCTCCACGTGGGAGTCTGAAACGGCCTGTGGCTCTGAGGTAGCGGGTGTCAGGGGCTGCGAAAGCACCTCACTGAGAACGGGCGAACGGCCTAGAAGAGGCTTCGTCAGTTTTGGACCTCGGATGCCTGTCCTTTTCCTTGTCTTTGCGTTTTTTATGACTTCTGGTCGTCGGTTGTTCTGACGGCATTATATAGTTAAACCTTGGGCCAAAGTAATGCAATGCAAAATCAAATTGACGTTTAATAGTGCGTTTGTTGAATCTAGCACAAAACCCAACAACTAGTAACGTTGTGGTCAGGGCCTAGGCAAGGAATACAGTGAGAATGAAAGTCCTTATGAGGTATTTGCTTCCCACAAGAAATACAATTGTTAACTTTTACTGACATCGGTCTGGAGCAAGAAAAAGTTTCCCCAACAGCGTACTTAGCTTTATTGAAGACTTCGGTTCTGAAACTCTATTTTAAAAATCTCAGGAGTCGGCCGACCGGCACTTACACTGCTTCTGCTTCGGGCACCGCGCAGCAAGAAAGACTGAAGAAAACGGCATCGGTTGCATCTTTTATACCCCTGGCGCAGTGACATAAGGGAAGAAGTGACAGCAACCGACGCCGGACCTAGACTTTGGAACTCGGGCTGATTGTGGGTAGCCTGCCAGCAGGATAACCCAAGTGCAATGACTGCAACAGTGAAACATGATGAACACTGACATCCAGCACCTGCTTACTGACGGATGCTAGAGGAGAGCTCATGGAATTAGCCAGGCTGCAAGGTTCAGGGTTTGACGATGAGGGTGCAGAATTTGCCCCACCTGCTGGGACAGCAGAGAAGGGGTCTGAGGCAGGTGCCATGGTTGTAGCAGTGTCATACTGTGCAAGAGGGGGTACCAGTGTTGGCATGGCCAGTCTGGTGCAATCAGTATTGTCCTTGGCTTATCCTGTTTGATCTTTAGTAGAACCTTCGAGAGGAGAGGTAGAGGGGGAAAGGCATAAACCGAGAGGCTTTCCCAGGTAAAGGACAGGGCATCCACTTTCCAAGCTTGACTGTGGGGAGTTCTGGTGCAGAATTTGTTCAAATGTTAGTTCTGAGGGGAGGCAAACAGGTCTACCTCTGGAGTCCCTCATTTGTTCCTCAAGAGGTTGAAAATTTTAGGTTCTAGTTTCCATTCGTGTGGGTCCATGAGATTTCTGCTTAAGTCGTCTGCCAGTGAATTTAGTTTGCCAGGCAGGAATTGAGCTTGTAGGTGGACTTGGTAGCTCAAGGCTGTGTTCCACAGAGCCATGGCTAGTCTGCAGAGAGGGTAGAAGTGGGTCCCCCCCTGCTTGTTTATGTACCACATAACTGTGGTGTTGTCTGTCTTTACCAACAGTTCTCCTGGGAAAAAAAAAGGTCTTTGAAGGCTGTCAGAGCATTCTGTACAGCTAACATTTCTTTTTTGATTGATATGCAGGCGCACCTGTCTCGGGTTCCATTTGTCCCGAATGCACTGCCCTGCCTTGCCATGTGAGCCCCCCATGCACAGTCTGATGCGTCTGTTAGGGTGTGGGCAACAAGGGGTAGAGTGAAAGGGTGTCCCTTGTTGTGGTAAGAGGCCTCTGCCCACTAAGGAACTCTGTCCTTAGACAAGGAATGACACGAATCATTGTTTCCAAGTCCTGAGAATGTTCACACCATAGGCTTTTTATATACCATTGGAGTTTCCTCATATGCAGTCTTGCATATGGAATTAGCAGAACGCAAGAGGCCATGAACCCCAGAAATTGCAGTATTTTCCTTGCAGATAGCAGGGTTTTTGTGGTCAACAGTATGAATTAGGTTGTCAAATAAACTTGTTTCTCTAGAGTGAGGAATGCCATCTGGGAAGTTGTGTTAAAGCTTGCTCCCAGGAATACAATCTGTTGGCAGGGTACTAGGTGAGATTTCTTTTCGTTGATGGTGTACCCCAGTGAGGTTAGAAGTTTCTTTACAAATGCCAGGTGTTGTAATAGCAAGTCCTGGCTATCTGCCTGAATCAGACAATCGTCCAAGTATGGGTAAATTTGAATATTTCTCTGCCTGCAAAATGCAATGGCTGGAGCTAGACACTTTGTGAACACCCTGGGCGCAGTAGATAAGCCAAAGGGACGTGCGGGGAACTGAAAGTGCATGGAGCCCGCCCTGAAACGTAGGTATTGTCTGCAGGATTCTCTTACTGGGATGTGCAGGTAAGCTTCCTTTAAGTCTAGGGTTGCCAGCCAGTCATCCTTGGCTAGCATAGGAAGAAGCTGTTGAAGAGTTAGCATTTTGAATTTTGGAACCACCAGAAAGGTGTTGAGAATAGAGAGGCCCAGGATAGGATGCCAGGAGTTTTCTTTTTTGGGTACTAGAAAAAGTCTTGAATAAAAACCTTGTCCCCTTTGTTCTGCTGGGACAAGTTGAACAGCCCTGATACTGAGAAGAGAGAGAACCTGCTGTTGGGCCTCCGCCCATTGATTTGGGGGGAGGTCTGGACAACCATTTGGGGTTGGTAGTGTGTGGAAGTGGAATCTGTATCCTCAGGAAACTATGTTCAAAACCCATCTGTCCTGGGTAATGAGTTCCCAGTTTTTTGCATGCAGGGCGAACTTTCATCCTAAGGGAGCAAGTAGTTGAGCAGGGCTTGGAAGGGTTAAGTATAAGTCATTGTGCCATTTTTCCATAGGGGGGGTGGCTTACTACTCCCTGCTTTGGAAGTGGGAGCCCCCCCACTGTTTAGATCTGTGCGTAGCCTAAGACTGATGTCTTGGTAGTCTGCTGTTCCTGGGTTTGGACTGAGAAGGCCTGGAAGGGACTGGAAAGGACCAGTTCTTTGAAGGCCAATGCCTACTGAATCTGGGAGGCTGTACTTGTAGGACATCTTTAACAGTTTGCATAGATTTAGCTTTTTCCTCCATCCTTTTGAGGACGACTTCTGCTTTGTTGCCAAAAAGGCAATCTTGGTTTAAGGGTGCATCCAGTAATTTAGCTTTAACATGATCTGGCAAGTTTTGTTCCTTAAGCCAAGCATGCCTTCTAAGTACAGATCCAGTGACAGCAGCCCTGCAAAATGCTTCTAAAGCATCAAAACCACATTGCAAAGTATGTTTACAAACTTGTTCTGCAGAATGCATTAAATCTTGCAAGTCTTTGGGTTCAGCACAGTCAGGAATCAACATCATTTTCTGTTTAAGTAGTCCCACAATATGCTGCTGATACTTTAACATATGAAATTGGCAATTTAAAGTCCTAATGGCCAAAGTAGCAGAAGTGTATACCTTCTTACCCCATCTGTCTAAGGTTCTAGAATCTCTGTCAGAAGGGGTAGGATTTTTGGCAGCAGTAGCCTTAATGCCTTTTGGTCTGGCAGCAGTAGCCTTAATGCCTTTTGGTCCTTGGGAAATGGTCTCTGAATCCGCAGTAGGATTCTTGAAGAGGAATTTGTGAGAGTCAAGTACTCTGTAGTACCGGTCAGGTTTTCTGGGAGCTGGAGGTAAAGTGTCTGGGGTAAGGCTAGATTCTAAGAAAACAGCATCTACAATAGCCAGAACAGGAGGGATAGCTAGAGGCCTGTGTCGAGGCAGGAGTAAGAATTCCCTAAGTCTCTTTTTGGACTCAGAATAGTCCTGGCTTTTCCAGCGGAAATGCTCCCTAAGGGTATGCAAGGTTTCACCAAAAGAAAATTCTTCTGGAGGGAAGCAGAGGGAAAGGTATCCACTGCATCAGAATCCTCATAAGTAGATAAGGGCAAATCCTGGTAATCAGAAGGAGCAGAGATATCAGATTCCTGATCAGAAGAATCAGAAAGAAAATCGGTTCTAGGTCTCTTAGAGGGGGAAGGCGGGCTTCCCCTAATTAAGGTAATAAGGTATTCAGCCATTCTAAGCATTTGTTTTTGAGGCATATGGGCCTGAGTCTGCGGTTTGGTCATAGGTTTTCTAGGCGTTGTGCGAGTTTTAGGCCTGAGGAATTCAGTACTTCTAGTTGGAAACGATGCCGTCGGTTTAATATGAAAGTCTGTAGGCCTGAATGCATCCTCAGAAGCCAATGCCCTCACAGTGGCTCCGGATCCATCCAAGGTAGGGACATTCGCAGGTTCCATAGTCAAAGAAGCATCTCGCGGCATACCGGACTCTGAATGGGTCTCAGTAGAGGCCTGCAAATCTGTAGTAGCAGGTATCAGGGGCTGCGAAAGCACCGCACTGAGTACCGGTGGACTGGCGACTAGCTTACAGAAGCATTGTTGGCAGTTTTGGACCTATGCGGTCTTTCTCTGTCTTTATCCTTATGTTTTTTCAAAAGATTGGTAGTCGGATGGCTTAATGAAGCCATTTCGGAGTACGGAGATCAAGAATGAAAGTATTTGGCTACAAAAATAGCCCGACGATGAATAGTTTGGGCGTTGAACAAGGCAAAAAAACGACAGCGAGGGACGTCGTGGTCTGGGCCTAAACAGCTGATACAGTAAGAATGAAAATCTCTATGAGGTATTTGCTTTCCACAGGCAAGACAATTGTTAATTTTTTTCTGACATCGGTTAGAGCAAGAAAAAAGGATCCCCAATGGGGTACTTATCTTTTTTGAAGACTTCGGGTCTGAAACTCAAAAACGAAAATTTCAGGAGACAACCGACCAGCACTTGCGAACTGCTTCTGCTTCGGGCACCGCACGGCAAGAAAGACTGATGTAATGGTATCGGCTGCATGTTTTATACCTCTGACGACCTAACGTCATGGAAGAAGTGACAGCATCCGATGCAGAAATCCGAAGACTCTGGTATTCAGGCCAGCTGAGGGATTCCTGCAGGCAGATAACCCAAATGTGATGACTACAACAGTGAAACACGAAGAACATCAGTGCATTCTGGAAGCAAATCTTTTTGTTTTGTTACAGAACCTATCAAGAGATTTGAAGGGGTCAAAATGTAAATTAGTTAGGGGCAAAAATGTTTACATCATTTTAGAAGAAAATTCTAAACAGGGAATCTCCATCATGGCTGTGTGGAAATTGACTGGCACTATACAAATGTTGTAGCCTTTGCATGACTTTTAGAGTAGCTGCCATGCCATGTATATCAAACTTCACATGGGGGCCTACTGATGTTTTTTTTAAAAGTATGAAATAAGAGACAATCACCAACTAGGCATAATTATAAGACTGGATTGTTTATTTATAAAATTCAAAGGTATAACTAGAGACTAACTAGTGAAGACACTGTCTGGGTTTTGGTAGTATTTAAGGCAATTCCTGATTCTTAGGATCTTGCTGAAACTAATATGGAAGACAGCATGGCACAGAAGTTTGAAGTTCTTGTCCTCTTTTCTGAATGTTCTGCCATTAAGGTCATTTTAAAACCAAGTGCTAACCTCATTATAAAATCCACAGTCCATTAGCGTCTGCAGACGTGTGTGCCCACTGCTTCAAATGCATGTTTCATGTCAAGGAAAATAGCACCAGTTAACAGTCCATTATTCATACTTTCATATATATGATTACTGAGACAGTCTAAATCAGTGAATGTACTGTACCTATGGCACACCTAGGGTGAAATCCATGCTGCCTATCGATAAAAAATGGGGGTGCTGGAAAGTTCTAAGCCTGACCAACTTTTTAAATTCTGAGCGCTATTCTGCCTCTGTAGCTGAAAAGAGGGTAATTTCATCTTGTAAAGTGCCAATTTCCGGAATCATAATGCTATGTTTTGACACTGTTTCAGAACATTGATTGAACCTTGTCAAAGAAAAGAGTGGAATTTTCAAGTGTGGAACTCTGAGTCATCATCATGAAGTTCCTATTCCTGCAGAAGAAAACTCCAAAGGAAATCCAAAAATGTATGATGCAAACATTGAGTGACAAGTGCCCTTCTTACTCAACTGTGAAGAAGTGGTGTGCAAACTTTCAGCGTGGAGATTCTCGAGACTGAAGATGCAGCAAAGACGGAGGCCTCAAATGATGTCAACTCCTGAAATTCTTGACCATATCCATGACCTGATTTTGGCAGATCGTCGAATATCAGCTAAAACAACTGCTGAGACACTACAACTATCCAGGGAATGTGTTGGGTTTACAATCCATGAGCAGCTGGGTTATGCAGAAGCTGTCAGCCAAGTGGGTGCCCAAATGTTTGAAGGCCTACAAGAAAAGATGTCGAGTGGTCACCTCCAAGTTGATTTTGCGGCATTTTTGTCGAGCTGGTGTCAACTTTTTGGAAAGACTAGTTATTGTTGATGAGACATGGTTACACCACTAGGATCCTGAGACAAATCAGTCCATGCAATGGCGGCACTAAGGTTCACCAAGTCCAAAGAAGTTCAAGACCCAAAAGTCATCAGGAAAGGTCATAGCCACAGTGTTTTGTGATCAGGAAGGTGTTGTAATAATGGACCATCTTTCAAGGGGCCAAACAGTTAATGCAGAATACTACTGTAACTTGCTGTGCAGGTTAAGGGTGGCATTGAAAGAAAAAAAAGACAGGGAAGCTGCAGAACAGAGTTCTCTTTTTGTAAGACAATGCACATGTTAACAAGGCTGGGAAAACTATGGATGTTTTGACGAAACTGGGGCTTCAGTACATAGACCATCCCACCCTACTCACCAGATCTTGCTCCATCTGACTATGTCCTGTTTTCTAAACCTTAAAAAGGGCTTGAAAGGGCAGCAGTTTTCAAGTGATTCAGAAATGATTGCAGCAGCGGAGCAGGATTTCAGTGACCAGACTTCAGACTTGCTTTGGCAGGGTTACAGAAACTTCAGACATGATGAGCCAAGTGTGTTGAATTTCAGGAAGAATATGTCGAATAAAAAGAAGTTATGTACTCACCATAAAGTTCCATCTGAGTAGGTACTTCATTTGTCTGCAACCTGTGGGTATCGGATCCGATCTCGGATCTGAGCTGGCAGCTTCACAAGCTACAAGATCCAAGCTCCTAGCTCCTCCCCCAACCCATAATCCCCTGCCACTAACTATTACCTCAGATCGATTTTGCCCAATCTAAGTCATAACCTCGACAGAGGTATACTGAAGACCTAACCTCAAGACAGCAATATTTCAGGTGACCAGAAAAACCCAAAAAAGGGTTAGGGGGATGGCGGGGGGGGGGACGGTTGCAGACAAATGAAGTACCTACTCAGATGGAACGTTATGGTGAGTACATAACTTCTTTATCTGAAGTAGCTACTTCATTTGCTCTGCAACCTGTGGGACAGAGTCCCCAGCTACCTAGACAATAAACCTGGGTGGCCTTATGGAAGGATATTCTGAAGCACCGCGGAGCCAAAAGAAGCCCTACTTCTCGATATCATATCCAGTTTATAATGAGAAATGAACGTATGAGAAGAGGACCAGGTAGCTGCTGAACATATGTCGTCCAAAGGAACCCTGGACCAGATAGCTGCTGAGATGGCGATGGACCGGGTAGAATGAGTGTGTATTCCCATAGGAGCTGGTTTGCCTGAAGATACATACCCCTGAACTATACATTGACAAATCCAATTTGCTAGGGTCACTTTAGAAATGGCCCTTCCCCTGGCTGATTTTGCAAAGGACACAAACAACTGATCAGACTTGTGAAAATCTTTAGTTCTGTGCAATTAAAAACGTAGTTGCCTGTGTACGTCCAGTCTGTGCAATATGTACTCTCCTTATTCTGAAAATTTGGAAAGAACATGGGCAAATTGATTGATTGATTGAAATTTTATTCCGAAGCCACCTTAGGTAAGAAAGACGGGTTAGTCCTGAGAGACACTCTATCCTTGTGAAAAATGAGATAAGGGGGTTTCATACACAGTGCTTGGAGTTCCGAAACCCTCTTAGCAGATGTAATAGCTACCAAGAAAGCCATTTTCCAGGACAAGAATTTTAAAGGAATCGAGGCTGCAGGCTCAAAGGGTGGACTCGTCAGGGCTTGCAAGACTAGTGTCAAATCCCATGGGGGCATCACCGTTTTCACAGGAGGTTTCAAGAGAAAGATGCCTCACAAGAAAGTTTTGCATAACTTTGTGGATGCCAATGATCCTAGTCCATCGCCCACATGAAAATGGGAAATGGCTGCTAACTGCACCTTAACCGTAGAAGCACTTGCTCCCTGCCGAAAAATCAGCGACAGGAAGTCCAGGATTGTCGGAATAGGAACTGTAAAAGGATCCAGGCCCTTGTCTGTTGCCCAGATGGAGAAGCGTTTCCACTTGCTATTATATATTTTCCTGGTAGCTGGCTTATGAGCCGCTACCAGAATGGCCTTCATTGGTGATGAGATACCGGGAGTCCTAGCCATCAGTGGAACTGGATCAACCAAGCCGCAAGCTTGAGGTTTACCAGGTTCGGGGTTTGACATCCTGCGGGATGTGAAATCAGGTCTGGAATGGGTTCCAGTATCCAAGGGGGAGTTAAACTGTGAGACCGCAGGTATGGGAACCAGATCTGGCGAGGCCAGAATGGGGCTATGAGGATAACTCTGCTCCCCAACCAAGAGGCTTTCTGTATGAACTTAGTCATAAGCAGAAGGGGAGGGTAAGCATAAAGAAGACTGGGAGGACAAGCATGAACAAGAGCGTCTCTGGGAGTCTCCCCCTTGGGGGGAAGTATTGCGAAGTACTCGCTGCATTTTGTGTTTAATGGAGAAGCAAAAAGATCGCAGCGAGGCCAACCCCACCTGCGGAAGATCTGCTTTGCAACTGATGGATTGAGAGACCACTCGTACAGAGTGAGAATTATCCGACTCAGTTTGTCCGCTAATATGTTGGACTGTCCCGGAATGTGCATTGCTACTAGAAAGCGGTTGGTGGATATCGCCCATTCCCACACTCTCATAGCTTCTCAACAAAGGGGATAAGACCTGGTTCCCCCTGTTTGTTTATGTACCAGACTTCCGACATATTGTCTGTCTGGATTGCAATAGTCCCCAGAGGTAGAAGGTCGTGGAGAGCTTGCAACACTAGAAGCACCGCCCTCATCTCTAGGACATTGATATGCAGAGCTGTCTCTAGGGAAGTCCACGTGCCTTGGATGGTTCTGCCCGAACAATGCCCCCCCCCACCTGAGGTGAGAAGCATCCATGGTCAATGTGGCTTGGGGCGGGGGAATAACAAAGGGTCTCCCTTGCCTCAGCTCTCAAGAGTGAAGCCACCAAAGAAGGGAACCCCTGCAAACTCTGCTCAGTGGAATCGGGGAGCTTAACGGGTGGAGTAATAGTGACCACTGAACCTGGAGGGTCCATTGTAAAACCCACATTCGCAGGTGTGCATGAAGGCATAGACTGATTGCCGCTGCCATAGACCCTAGTGCCCTCAGGACTAACTCCGCCGCAGGAGCTTAGTTCTGAAGAAGAGTAAGCACCTGAAGCGACAAGCTGTTTCAGCCTGTCCGACGTCAGAAAGGCTCAAGAAGCACGGGTATCCAATCTGGCCCCTATGAACTCTAAGACTTGTGCGGGGCGAAGGAAGGATTTTTGAAGATTCACTGAGATGCCTAGACTCTGGGCAAGAGTCAGAGCATAATCCCTTGCAACGCAGAGTTGATGCCTGTTGGCAGCGGTAAGGAGCCAGTCGCGAACGGAAGAACCCTGAACTGATAATGACTGGCTCCCAGCCGGAAGCGGAGAAACCTTCTGGATCATCTGTCCATCAATATGTGGTAGTACGCATCCTTGAGGTCTATAGAGCACATCCAGTCGTTCTCCTGCAGCAAGGGGAGAATTGATTGAAGTGTGACCATCCGGAATTTTTCCTTGGGGATAAACAGGTTCAGAGCAGACAAGTCTAGGATGGGTCTTAGGTCCCCCATCTTCTTTGGCACTAAAAAGAACCTGGAGTAATAACCCTAACCGGACTGAAATGGGGGGACGGGCTGGATGGCTCTTTTTCTTAGCAACTTCGAAACCTCTGAAGCCGTTGCCTCCCTCTGATTGGGTGGAACATCGGGGAGGCGTCTGCTTGTAGACGGAAGGCTTAGGAAGGGAATGGAGTAACCTCTGGATATGAAGCGGAGCACCCATCGATCTGTCGTAATGGACTCCCAATTTGACAGATGCTCCGTCAACCGCCCCCCGACTGCCTTCAGAGATGGACAGTCGGGTAAGCCCTCAGGGCTGCTGCACAGGTCTGTCCGAGAAAGGCTCTCTAGACCTGAAATTACGCGACCCCCCTACGCCTCTGGGCCGGCGTCCACCTTGTCCTCCTCTGCCTCTGGAGGATGAGGGGTCCGAAACTGGATGGGATTGCTGAGACTTGCGGAACCACAGCTTCTTTTGTCCCCTCTGATTCCTTGAGAAGGATTGTTGAGGATTAGAGAAGCGGACCCCGACGGCAGACAGCATCTTCTCATCTTTCTCGCTCTGGACCAGCGTTTCGCAAACGGTCTTGCCAAAAAGCGAAGACCCGTCAAAGGGCGCATTCGTGAAGGATGCCTTGAAGGGTTCCGCGAAATCACAAAGGCGGAGACAGGCGTGACGCCGCAAGACGACCCTGGCTCCGCTGGCCCTAGCGGCTCCCTCCATTGCATGAGAGAGTAGCTGCATGGACGTGTTAGATATGGATTTTAGAGTGGCCATACGAGTCGAAAACACATTCTTGTCCTCAACCGACATGGACTTCGGGGGGGCTGCAGCGTATTCCTTAATCAAGTCTCGCTGTAGCCTAATGGTATGTGCCATATAATTCAGCGCCCTCACAGAGAAGGTCGCTGAAGCAAACATCCACTTCCCAATGCGGTCCAGTGCCCAAGATTCCTTATCCGGCGGGTGGACCGAAGAACTCTCTTGGGTGAGTTCTTTCTTCGTGGCAGCCGCCACCAACATGGCATCGACCGGAGACCCCTTGGCCCACAACTGTCTATCTGATGGGCGGCTAAGGACTTTGTCGGGCCATCTCGGGATGGGCTCCACGGTGTCGGGCTCCTTCCACACCCTGGTAGTAATAAGGTCTACCAGGCGGTCAGCTGGAGGGGACACCCAGGAGGTAGACGGGCCTGCCTCAAACGCCTCCAGGAACACGGATTCATCTAAAGTTTTTGGGCAGACCATCCCCCTCTAATACGCAACATCTCCATGATGTCTCTGAAGGAGACATCCTCGGGGGTGACCTTGGGGAATCTTCTGTTTCATCCAAATCCGTGTCTGTGGTGATAGACTCAGAGGAGTCCAGGTGCCTCCTTTTACACCTCCATTTACGAGGGACCTCCTCGGTGGGACTGTCCAAGGAGGGCTCATCAACGGCTTCCTGTTCCTCCACGGGAACCGGCTGGAGGGCTTGGGCAGGCTGTCCCAATGGACGGATGACGAAGGATAGACCCATATGCAGCGGGGGTGCGAGAGGATCCGAAGCCCAGACCGGGGACCTGGAGGAACTCGACAGCACCCTCTCCACTACCTCAAAAGTCGAAGGAGAACTACTCTCCCCAGGCTCTGAGAGCAATCTCCTCAGCTCCGAGGTAGGGACCGGAGTCGGAGCTGATGCGGTCGGATCCGAGAGAGAAGTGTGCTCCGACCTCAACGGTGCCAAAGACACATCAACTCCCCCAGATCCAACTCTCGGCCCTCGGCCCCGAGAACTCGGATCCGAAATACTCAAGGGCATGGTCGGCGTCGAAGAGACCGGAGCTATCGGCACCGACGAATCCCCGGCTCCGAAAGGGCCCGGAACCGATGACTCCAGAACCCGAAAACGGGTTGGAGAAGGAGTGATCGGAGCGAAGACAGAGGCCGCACTCCCCCCCTGAGGGGGGAGGCAAGAGCACCCCATCTGCATTTGGGTCTGCAAGAATCGACGCATCATCCGATCCATATCTGCATCGGTGAGGCTCCTGGTCGACCTAGAGGAAGTCGTCGATGCAGGCCGGGAGGGTCGCCTTGATGACCTTGAGGGAGACCGGTACTCCCCCTCCGGCGAAAAACGAGGCAAACGGAGCCGAGAGGGGAAGGATCCGGAAACCCTCGAGGGAGAGCTAGCCAGCTTAGATGGCGGGGCTGAGAGTTGAGTCTCAGCCCGCCTTTTTTAAGACCTGTGTCTCTCCTTATCTTTGTGCCTCTTCTCTTTAGAGGAAGAGGCACCAGAGTCCCCCGAACTCAAACCCAAAGCGGGAGGTTGAGTCCCCGGTTGAGCGGGGGGAGTGGAAGGCACTGGGGCTGAGGAGACAGCCTGAGCCTTGGAGGGGGAGGAAGTAGGAGCCGAATCCTGGGGGAGCAAGCCCGCCAGGATCAGCTTATTCTTCCTGTCCCTAAGTGCCCGGGGGTTAAAGGCTGCACAGATTTGGCAAGCCGTTGATAAATGGGCCACCCCCAGGCATAAAACGCACTGAGTGTGGCCATCAGCAGGAGAAAGCTTATGGCCACACTCAGTACATTTTGAAAAAACGGCCTTGGGCCCTTCAGCCATTACCACAAATACATGCACACCCAAACACTAATTGGGGGAGGGGTGGACACAGAAAACTAACACTACTACACAAAAAAAAAAACTATTTAATTAACTATACTGTCTATAGGGACACTAACAAACACACAACAATCAAACTCTGAGAAAAAGCTTTTCTCTAAGAGAAAAAGGAACAGTCTCACCAATTTAGCTAAGGGGCTCTTCAAAAAGTAGCTGTCTTCAGCTGCGGCAAAAGCGATCTGAGGTAATACAGTTAGTGGCAAGGGATTATGGGTAGGGGAAGGAGCTAGGAGCTCGGATCTTGTAGCTTGTGAAGCTGCCGGCTCGGATCCGAGATTGGATCCAATACCCACAGGTTGCAGAGCAAAGGAAGTAACTACTTCAGATCTTAAGTTTCATGGCTCCACATCATTCCCTTCTAGGCTGGGTTTAGAACTTTCCAGCACCCCTTTGTAACATATTTATTGACGTAGTCCAAAATTTGTGGTAGATTATTTTTTTTCAAGAACACTTGCTATTGGTTGGTAATTGGTCTGAGAAAGATAATGGTGGTGAGACTGAGCAGTAAGACAATGAAGTTGTGTATGAAGCTATTAGGAACTGTACCAGCAGTGTGAGAGAGAGAGAGAGAGAGACAGAAAGAAACTGAGGTGGGAGGCTAACACTGTACTTGGCTATGTAGTCTCAGCATCTTTGGGCGTACAGTGTGAAAATCATGTGTGAAACTGCAATTCAGCTTGTCCAATACTTAAGATGCATGTTATTTTGTGATCTTTTTAAAGCAGAAAGGGGGATACTTACATACGCTCAGTGGAGAACAAGGTGGACTTTGTGGCGTATTAGGAAATAGAGGGTATGTCATTTGAAGTGGAGTGTCAACTGCGTTACTGATGTTAACTATCTCTTAGGAAGAAGTTGAGCCAAAATTGTTTGTCCCACTTTGGATTGCAGCAGTTTTGCAGTTTCTCATGTATGCTGCAGTTGCTGTGTTGGTATATAATATGGGTCCTCTCTAAGTTTCTGGAACAGGGTATACCGATAATGATTGCATGGGTCAGCTTTCCACATTTTTCATGCATTATTCATTGCTTTGATCTTGCCTTTGAGATATACACATAGCTCTATCTAATAAACATTTATTTGATATATTTTTTAAAATTCAACTGAATGGTGCACTAATCTACAGCTCCTCTTCACGTGTGACCTCGGCCATATAAGCAATGCAACAAAGAGTTACATTAAAACAAAAAAAAGAAGTTATGTACTCACCATCATGTTCCATCTGAGTAGGTAACTTAATTTGTCAGCAACCTGTGGGTATCTGATCCTATTCGGATCCGAGCCGGCAGCTTTCCTAGCTAAAAGATCCGAGCTTCAAGCTCCTCCCCCCTACCCATAATGCCCTGCCACCTCTCTCTAACCCTCAGATCGAGTTTGCCATAATGCCATAGAAAATTACTATAACACAGGAAAGGAGTACTATACATTCCACCTGATGTCATCTGGAAGTGACGTATCCTGATCCTTTAATAACTAAGGGTCCGGGGGATGGAGGGAGGGTTGGTTGCTGACAAATGAAGTTACCTACTCAGATGGAACGTTATGGTGAGTACATAACTTCTTTATCTGAAGTAGTTAACTTCATTTGATCAGCAACCTGTGGGACAGAGTCCCCAGCTACCAACAACTTGGGAGGTCCTCATGGAAGGACATTCCGGAGCACTGCAGAGCCAAAAGATGCACGTCCTCTGGATATTAGATCCAATTTATAATGTGCAATAAAGATATGAGAGGAAGCCCAAGTAGCTGCTGAGCAAATGTCATCCAAAGAAACCCTTGACCAGAAAGCAGCAGAAGTAGCCATAGATCGGGTAGAATGGGTTCGCACCCTCAGGAGCTTAGGTCAACCAGAGCATTTGTATGCGAGAAGGATGCATTGGGAAATCCATCTAGCTAAGGTTACTTTAGTCACTGGTTTACCCAGACAGGATTTAGCAAATGACACAAAAAGTTGATCTGATTTTCGAAGATCGGCTGTTCTGTTTAAGTAAAATCGTAACTGTCTATGAACATCCAGACAATGAAGTCTATACTCTCCTTTGTTTTGATAATTAGGAAAGAAGGCAGGTAGAATGATGGACTGGTTGATATTGGCTTCTGAAGCCACTTTAGGCAGAAAAGAGGGATTAGTCCTGAGGGAAACCCTGTCTTTATGAAAGATGATGTATGGAGGCTTACTGCAAAGAGCGTGAAGCTCCGATATCCTCCTAGCTGAGGTAATGGCAATCAGGAAGGCAGTTTTCCAAGATACACATTTTAAGTCGACTGAAGCCGCGGGCTCAAAAGGGGGATTTGTAGTCAAAAGGGGGACCAGTCAGAGCCTGAAGAACTAGGGTTAGATCCCATGGAGGAACTGCATCTTTAATAGGGGGGGTCTTAACAGAAAGGTTCCTTTCAGGAATGTTTTGCAAATCTTGGAGGAAGCTAGGGGGTCTAAACTGTTTCCAGCGTGGAAGTGGGAAACAGCTGCCAACTGAACTTTAATAGTAGAAGAACTAGCCCCTTGATGAAAAATATGGGATAGAAAGTCTAGAACTGCTGGGATAAGAGCTGTGAAGGGATCCAAATTCCTATGCTCCGCCCAGATAGAGAAACGTTTCCATTTACTCTTGTAGATTTTTCTGGTAGACTGTTTATGGGCTGCCACCAGGATGGCCTTAACTGAGGAAGATATACTGAGAGTCCTAGCCATTAATGGAACTGGATCAACCAAGCTGAGAGCTTGAGGTAGTCCAGGTCAGGGGTCTTCAATTCTAAAGGATGAGAGATCAGATCCAGAATGGGATCTAAGATCCAGGGAGGATGTACTAGATGAGACCGTAGGCATGGGAACCAGGTTTGGTGAGGCCAGAATGGGGCTATGAGGATAACTCTGCTCCCCAACCGACGGCCTTTCTGCAAGAATTTTGTCATCAATGGAAGAGGAGGATAAGCATACAGAAGACCAGATGGCCAAGCATGAACCAGAGCATCTCTGGGGACTTCCCCTGGTGGGGGAATTAGAGCGAAGAACTCGCTGCACTTTGTGTTCGAAGGCAAGGCGAACAGATCGCAGCAAGGTTGACCTCATCTGAGGAAGATTTGCTTTGCTACTACTGGATTTAGAGACCACTCGTAAGGTGAGAGGATCGTTCGACTCAACCTGTCCGCTAAAATGTTTGACCGACCCGGAATGTGCGTTGCTATGAGAAAGCGGTTGGTGGATATCGCCCATTCCCACACTATCATGGCCTCTCTGCAAAGTGGATAAGATCTGGTTCCCCCCTGTTTTTTTATGTACCAGACTACCGACATGTTGTCTGTTTGAACTGCAATAGTCCCTGGAGGAAGAAGGGGATGGAGAGCCTTCAATGCTAGAAGCACCGCCCTCATCTCCAGGACACTGATATGCAATGAGGTCTCTGTGTGAGCCCATGTGCCTTCGATGGATCTGCCCATGCAATGACCCCCCCACCCAAGGAGAGATGCGTCCGTGGTCACCGTGACTTGGGGTGGGGATATAGCAAAGGGGCGCTCTTCCCGGAGGTCTCTGGAACGGAGCCACCAAAGTAGTGACTCCCTGCAAATCCTGCTGAGGGGAATAGGTGTAGACAGGGGGTGACGTAGGATGGACCATTGAACCTGTAAGGTCCATTGAATGATTCTCATCTTCAGACGTGCGATAGGTGACAGATTGATGGCCGCTGCCATGGACCCCAGGGCCCTCAAGACTGATTGTAGAAGCACCAGAATGTGAAGGTTTAGATTGCGAAGTCTGTCCGCCATCAGAAAGACTCTGGATTGTACAGTGTCTATCCTGGCCCCTATGAACTCCAAGATCTGAGTAGGTTGAAGGGAGGATTTCTTGTGGTTGATCATGATCCCTAGATGGCGGGCTAGATGTAAGTAGTAGTCCCTGCCTGAACATAGTAGATGCCTGGTGGGGGCGGTTGGGAGCCAGTCGTCCAGGCAAGGAAAGACCTGTATTCCCTGAAGCCTCAGGTGGGCCCCTACAACTGCCATGACCTTGGTGAACACCCTGGGAGCTGTGGTGAGACCAAAGGGTAGGACCCTGAACTGATAATGGCTGGCTCCCAGCCGAAAGCGGAGAAAGCTCCTGGATCGCCTGTCCATTACAATGTGGTAGTACGCATTCTTGAGGACTATCGAGCACATCCAGACGTTCTCCTGTAAAAGTGGGAGAATGGATTGAATAGTGACCATCTGGAACTTTTCTTTGGCGACTGACAGGTTCAGTGTGGACAGGTCGAGAATTGGTCGTAAGTCGCCCATCGTTTTTGGCACCAAAAAGAACCTGGAGTAAAAGCCTGATCCGGATTGCCCGAGGGGGACGTGCTGGATGGCTCTTTTTCTTAGCAGCTCTCATATTTCGAAGGCTGCTACCTCCCTCTGATTGGGTGGAACATCGGGAAGACTCCCTGACCTGGGAGGATACGTTAGGAAAGGGATAAAATAGCCTCTGTATATAATTCGGAGCACCCAGCGATCTGTCGTAATGGACTCCCAATTTGATAGGTGCTCCGAGAAGCGCCCCCCGACTGCCTCAGAGAGGAGCAGTCGGGCAACCCCTCAGGGTTGCTGTGCGGGTCGATCAGAAAAAGGTTCCCTCGACCCGAAATTCTTCGGCCCCCTTCTGCCTCTGGGCCGGTGTCCACCCCGTCCTCCTCTGCCTCTGAAGGACGAAGGATCAGGAGCGAAACGGGATTGTTGAGCTTTCTGGAACCACATCTTCTTTTGTCCTCTTTGGTTCCTGGAGTAGGTCCTCTGAGGAGCAGAGAAGTGGATCCCGACGGCAGACAACGTCTTCCCATACTTCTCGCTCTGGAGAAGTGTATCGCGGATGGTTTTGCTGAAAAGCGTAGAACTGTCAAAAGGGGCGTTCGCGAAGGACGCCTTGAAGGGTTCCACAAAATCGCAGAGACAGAGCCAGGCCTGTCTATGTAAGACAACGCCTGTTCTGTTGGCTCTAGCCGCTCCCCCTGTGGCATGGGAGAGAAGCCGCATAGACATGTTAGTAATCGACTTGAGAGTGGCCATTCGAGCTGAGAAGGTCCGTTTGACCTCGGCCGACATGGACTCTGGGGGTGACCCAGCGTACTCCTTGATCAGGTCCCGCTGGAGCCGAATTACATGTATCATATAAATCAGTGACCTTACAAAGAAGGTCGCTGAAGAGAACATCCACTTTCCAAGGCGGTCCATCATCCGAGACTCCTTGTCTGGAGGATGTACCGAGGAACTCTCCTGTGCTAATTCCTTTTTAGTGGCAGCTGCCACCACCATGGCATCCACTGGGGCAGCCTTGCTCCAAACTGTCCTGTCCGTGGGAGGGCTGAGTACCCAGTCCGGTCTCTTGGGTATTGGCTCAAGTGTCCATCTCCTTCCATGCCCTGGTAGTTATGAGGTCCTCCAGGGGGTCGGTGGGAGGGGACACCCAAGAGGTAGATGGGCCTGTGTCAAACGCCTCCAGAAACACAGACTCATCCGAGGAAGGTTTTTGGGCAGACCACCCCCCTCTAATGCGCAATATTTCCATAATGTCTCCAAAGGAGACGTTTTCGGAGGGTGAATTTGGGGAACCTTCCTCTAAGTCTGTGTCTTCTGTGAGGGACTCAGGTGATTCCAAGTGCCTCCTCTTGCACTTTCATTTGTGAGGGACCTCCTCGGGGGGGGGGGGCTGTCCGAAGAGGCCTCACCAACGATGTCCTGTTCTTCTACGGGAACCATCTAGGACGTAGGCTCAGGCTGTTCCTGGGGCCGGATGATGGAAGATAGGCCCGTCTGACAGGGAATGGCGGGTGGATCTGTAGCAAGAGCCTGGGGCCTCAAAGACCTCGAAAGGACCCTCTCCAAGATGTCAAATGTCAAGGGAGAACTGCTTTCCCTAGGATCTGAAAGCAGTCCCCTCGGATCTGCGCCGAAGGTGACCTGATCGGATCCAAAGAGTAGTGCGCTCTGACCTCAATGGAGCCGAAGGCCCACTGACCCCTCTGGATCAGACGCTCAACTCACGTCCCCAAGAGCTCGGATATGAAAATGATCAGACAGACTCGAGGGTACAGTCTGTGCCGAAGTAGGAAACACTGTGGGCGCGGACACCACCCCGGCTCCAAAGCTAGTCAGATCTGACCGCTCTGAACCCCGATAGCGGGTCGGAGAAGGAGCAATGGGGGCGAGAAAGGGGGGGTCGAGCTCCCCCCCAGAGGGGGGTGGGAGGCAAGAGCACTCCCATCTGCAGCTGGGCCTGAAGAAATTGATGCATCATTCGGTCCATGTCTATGTCAGATAAACTCCTCGTTGATCTGGACGAGGCCGGGAAGGCCGCCTAGACGACCTCGAAGGTGACCAAGTCTCCTCCTCCGGCTCCGGGGAGAAACATGAAGAATGAAGCCGGGAGGGGGAAGGCCCGGAAACCTTAAGGGGAGAGGCAAGCTGCTTGGACGGCGGGGCTGATGGAGCTGACTTGGACCACCTCTTGTGGCTGCGGTGTCTCTCTTTTTCCCGCTCACTGTCCTTTTTGTCTTTCCTTTTGCTGTCCCTTTCCTCCTGAGAGGTTGAGTCCTGGCCAGGGGATCGGAGGCGGTAGGTGGAGCAGCCGCGGCTGGCACCACAGAGGAAGAGGACGACGAAGTGGAATCAGGGGGCAAAAGGCCCGCAAGGATTAACTTCGTCCTCCTATCCCTCAAAGCCCTGGGGTTGAAGGCTGCACAAATAGTGCAGCCCAAAGAAAAGTGATCAACACCCAGGCAAATAACGCACAGAGTGTGGCCATCCGCTGGGGACAGCTTATGGCCACACTCGGAGCATTTAGAAAACACAGCTTTTGGGCTTTCAGACATATTAGAAAAAGAAAAAGAGTACAGGCCCACACGCACACACCTTCACACATGCAGAGGGGGGTGGGGAACAAACTTTAACTAACCAAGAAGTTATAAAAACTACCCACAAAAGCTAAGGGAGTTAGAAGGGAGTTCACACACACAAAGATATAGACATTCTGACAGAAAAAATAGATATAAAAGCCTAAACTCACAATACCACGCTCGGAGCTCATTCTAAGAAGCTTACAGAAGCCGTGGCAAACGAGATCTGAGGGTTAGAGGGAGGTGGCAGGGCATTATGGGTAGGGGGAGGAGCTTGGAGCTCGGATCTTTTAGCTAGTAAAGCTGCCGAATCAGATCCGATACCCACAGGTTGCTGATCAAATGAAGTTAACTACTTCAGATCATAAAAATTATTAAATAACACAAACATAACCACAGTGAAATATATATACAAAAAAAAAGACAGCATAGTCCAATGTAACAACATAGTAAAAATATTTACAAGCGGGGACTGATGTGACGATGTATAGGGGTGTGTTAGAACACAAAAGGCAAACATGTTAAAGCAAACCTTCCACAAACATTACTAAACCATAAGGGATGCAAATCTAGCAGGGAAACCAGACAAGTGGTTGCTTGCCTGGTAAAAGGATTGGAGTAGTAGCTTAAATATTTAGGTTGCACTACGTGTGTGGTAATACTTCTTTCTACTTTTTTTCATGTTTTGGCCAAAAAATTATCGGTTTGCAGTTTTAGCTTGTTCTGGGACTTTACTCTTGGAGCTTAATTTTCAGCTGTGGGATGAATGAGTTTCTAAATTATACTGCACTTCTATCTGCCTAAGTAGAATTACTTGCAAAAGCTAGCTGTTTTGTATTTTAAAGCCTGCTGGGCCTTAGTCTTGTAGCTAGCTTTCATTCACAGTTGTAGCAAGACTGTAAACTACTGCCAGATTTGAGACTTTATGTAAAAAATGCAGTAATAAATTACTAAAGTGTGACTGGTAAATTTCTGAATAGTCTGGTGCCTTAAATTATTGTGGTATTTCAGTAGTGAGAGTATTTTTTTCTCTCCAACATTTGTGCTTCAGCGCTTTTATGGTGGTTTATATTCCTGTTTGGTCATACAGTTTTATATTCTCCATTTAATTTACATGCTTAAAGTTGCAGTCCAGTGCCTTTCTGTCCCCCCCCCCCCGTTCTTTGTGTCTGCCCCATTTCCCATTGAGAAATTAAGCTAAAGTTTCTGAAATTCTAACTTGCTTGGGGTTACTGACTTGTATCCATACCTCTCAACCTGGAAACATCAAAAATCTGGACAACAGCCCATGAAAAATAGGTACAAATCTGTACGCTGGTTAACATAAAATTTGCATACATAATTATGTAGCCACACCCACTCCAATGGAATTGTGGGATGCCAACTTTCAAACGCAACCTGAAGAACAGACAACCAAAATATGGCCCCAGAGTCCCCCGCAGCCATTCCAATGTCCCATACTTGGCTATTTTCATTCCATTTACCATAAACACTGTAATGTGCATACTGCTTTACTTCTACAATGATTATTTGGATTTCATTTAAAACTTTTATTTAGAATTTTATAGCAGAAATACTAATAGACATTTGCTAAACAGTTTCACAATAAAAACAGACTTAGCATTAAAACTTTTCTGCCCTTGAAACTCACATTAATTGAAACAGCATTGAAACCCGCATTCAAAGAAAATGCATCTAGCCAGTGGTGGATAAAGATTACCATTGGGCTGTTTTCAAATCATAGGCCCCTTGCACATGAAACATATATGTGTTCTTTGATACACCTTCGTGACTGTATTAAATTATATTCATGTATAATACAGCACACTTGTTAGAGTGTGTTTAAATTTATTGTTTTGAACATTTTTCCAGTAAGCAATGAAACAAAATGTATGAACCAATAATGACAAAACTGCCCAATTCACAACATTTCCATCATTACAGTCTACTCAAACATCTGTCATTACCATCCACCAATATCAGTAAATATGCACAATCTCTGCAGAAGTAAAAGTCTTCTAAATAATTCCACATTGAATAGATCTGTAACTAATGAATAGGTTGCTGCTAGCAAACAACTTTATATTTCATAGTTTCATCTACAAATAAAGTGCCGGTTGTCCTTGAAGAATAAAAATGCCTATTTTATATTAAGAAAATAATGAGCTAGTAATATCGCAATAGAGAATGGGTGGCAAACTGTATCAGGTTCATAGTTACCAAAGGAGAACATTCTCAGGACTGCAGCATCCACCCCCTTTAAAGTACAACAGTAGAGTATCAGCAATCCATCTACATATACTGTGGGAGTAGAACCCACAACATTCTACATCAAAAGAAAGTATACTACCTGCTGTGCTACTAGCAATGCAAACAGATTTAGCATAAGCAGCACTAAAACCTCTCTTTCCCTGAAGCTCTCAGCTCCTTGTAAAAGCCACTTGTCACTCAACTATATCTCTTAACTTTGCAGCACAAGAAATCCAGAAAAAGCCAAAATTTACTGGGGGGGAAACAAAGGCCCAAACCAGGAACACATTTTAAACACTGCTTGTATAGTCTTAGAAAGTTGCTAAAATAAAATGTTTTGTGTTACCATGTGTTTTCTGAAAGACAGGAAGACTGAAACATAAATAACTATCATCATTATATAGTGAATTCAGTTCTCATTGATTTGAAAGAAAACCGCAAATTTTAAGAGGAACAGACCAAAAGTATGAGCTAAACATCTAAACATTTGAAAGCTACACACACACCCCGCAGCATAATACACACACACACCCTGCAGCATAACCCACACTCGCCCACACAGCAGCATAATGCATCCTTACTTAGCCTGCCTGCAGGCAGCATAACACACACACACACACACACACACACACACTCACGCACACACTCACGCACACACTCACGCACACACTCACGCACACACAGCATAACAAAAGCACAAAAGATTAATTACCTTACTTGCAGCATAACAAAAGCACAAAACACACTGTAATGAAGTAATTCAAATTCCCACACACAGAGCAGCAAAATGTATTCATTGTAATGGCAAATTAATTCCCTTACTTGCAGCAAAACGTAGCAAAAATCAGCCCCCCTTAATTGAGCATTAGCAGCAAAATGAGTGACAAATGAGTCCGTTAAACAAGACCTTAACATTTTAAATTGTGCGGGTTGTCGCAAAGAGCAGGGTGACGTCGCACACACATCAGTCTAATTGCCTTATTTGCAGCATAACAAAAGCACAAAACAAGTAATTCAATTCCCACACACAGAGCAATAAAATGTATTAATTTTAGTGGCAAATTAATTCCCTTATTTGTAGCAAAACTAATTTCTTTACTCGAAGCAAAATGTAGCAAAAATGAGCCCTTAATCGAGCAGCAAAATGAGTGGCAAATAATTTCTTTAAATGAGCAGCAAAATGAGTGGCAAATGATTCCATTAAATGAGACTTTAACATTTTAAATTGTGCAGGTTCTTGGGAAGAGCAGGATGATGTTGCATGCACATTGCCTTACTTGCAGCATAACAAAAGCAGAAGACAAGTAATTCAAATTCCCACACACGGAGCAGCAAAATGTATTTGTTTTAGTGGCAAATGAATTCCCTTACTTGCAGCAAAAAACGAGCCCTTAATCAAGCAACAATGTGGCAAATTAAAAGCAGCAGCAAAATGTATTTGTTGTAGACAAATTCCATTACTTGCAGGCTGCAGCATAACAAAAGCACAAAACACACTGTAATGAAGTAATTCAAATTCCCACACACAGAGCAGCAAAATCTATTCATTGTAGTTGCAAATTAATTCCCTTACTTGCAGGAAAACTTAACTAATCCTTACTTGTTATGCTGAAAAACATAGCAAAAATGAGCCCTTAATCAAGCAACAAAATGAGTGGCAAATATTTCCCTTAAACTAGCAGCAAAGTAGCAAATAATTCCCATAAACGAGACGAGACCTTAACCATAACATTTTAAATTGTGCGGGTTCTCGAGCAGGGTGACGTCGCATGCACATCGGTCACTGGACCAGTCATAAAGAAATATGTCCTTAAAAATTAAAGTGCATGTCCCAAATTAAACAAAAATAAATAAATACCACTGCCAAATAAACGATCACCGGACCAGTCTTAAAGAAGAACATCGGTCACCGGATCAGTCTTAAAGAAATATGTCCTTAAAATAAACCAAAATAAACTGTACAAGTTTAACATCGACATGACACCGGAGTACCACTACCACCTAAACAACCACCGGACTAGTCAAGAAATCTAAACTTAAAGTAAAGTGCACATCCCATAAATTTCCAGGAAGAGATGTGGAGTGGACTGTTTTCTTTTACATACATGGAGCTGCCATGGAGAGTAAATCTTCTCATCCCAGGAGTGCAAGCAGACGCTGGGCAGACTGGACTCTGCTGGAACCTGCACTGACTGGGTCTTGGGCTTGGTAGAAGTTAAGACTTTAGTTAAACTGTATAAACAACTTCTCCATTCGCTGCTGTAAACAAGGTAAACACAGTCCAACCCAGGTACTGAGTCTCCAACAGTCTGGCAGTCTGCCTGTCATCATCACTCCCCTTGTACCCCTGGGATACGTGATGACAACCAACTAAAAAAAAAAAAAAAAAAATTGAAAAAAAAAATCGGAAATTGAAGGGGCCACTTGGGAATTCGTGGCACCCCATTATTTTGACCTCAAAACTGGTAAATACCGAGGAATTCGGTATGGTTGAGAGGTATGCTTGTATCTCAGAGAAGTTGCATTTCAATTCCTTTCTGTTCCCCTGTTCTTTGCATCTGCCCCACTCCCCAGTGAGACAAAGTTTCTGAAAGAGCTCCAATACTGGCTTTATTTGACTGGATCCCTTTCTAGCCAGCCTGCTTCTTCCTTGAATTTCTCCTCTCTCTAGCCAGCCTGCTTCTTCCTTGAATTTCTCCCCAATCTTTTCCTGTAGTGGTTTTATAAGACTGTCTCTGGCCCCAGTCCCTTATGGTAATCTGATTTCCAAAATCCCTCTTTCCCTTCTTTCATTGCTATTGTCTGTTGTATAAGCTACTGAAGTACTCTTCTTACACACTGTTTTCCATAAATCCATAACATTGACATTGTTTTCCATAGATCCATAACACTGAGTACCCACCCAGCAAGCCAGTACTGCTCTTGAGTTGTTTCTTTCGACTTATCCCAGTTAGGGGTCACCACAGTGGAACTCCAGTCCGCTAATGTTTGGTAGTGGATTTTTACGTGCCGAGTTACCAGCCCTGACGCACAACCTTCAATGAAGGCACGCCCATTCACGCATGCCTCCACACAGAAGACTGCTCTAGCTGAGAATCGAACGCGCCAACGTCTTGCTGTGAGGCGACAACGCTACCGCAGCACCACTACCGCAAACCAGTTACTGCTCTTGAGTAATCCTCCTTTACTACATATTGTCTCCTGCTAATTTTCACACAGCTGAGCAAAGCTTGGAATCCCAGCCTGTGCTCCAGAAGAGTTTTACTTGTATCCACTGCCATCCAGGCAAAGCTAATTACTTTTGATTGCTAAATTGCACTTGTTTATTTTATTTTGAGTGATTGCTAGTTTCCAGCTTTTATTTGTGAAATTCAATGTATTTTTGTAAAAAAAAAAATTCTGCTCTTCTTCTCATTGTTACTGCTGGAAGACAGTCTTGAAATTGCCTTTAGTAAGGGATTTCCAAATAGCCATTTAACTGGTTTGTGGTAGCTCGTGGATCTTTTCTACTGTGTTTTTACATTAGGAGGACTGGATTTATTCATGTTGTGGAAGAAGGTGTTTGCCTGGTCTATCTGAGTTGGGAAACAGACAAAAGGGCTCATAGGGTAGTTGCTTTTTATTGGCCAGAGTGTTCATTATTTAGTTTTCTATTTTTTTCTGTGCTGCTTTAAATCTGGCTCATTTGAGTGCAGCTGCTAACCATGCAGCAGTGTTAGCAATGGCCTGTACAGTAGCAAACACCTACAAAGCATATTTTCCGTGTAGAACAATCCATAAAACTCTACCCTGTAAAGCAGTAAATCTAGAGCAAATACCTTGGGTGTTGACAAGTTTAGAGCAGATAGTAGAGCCCTGAGTATCAATACCTAAAGCTCAAGTACAATTCAGTAATGTGTGAACATTAACATTATTAGAATTTAGTACTGTTCAACACAACCTGTCCCAATAAAGGACCATTATTAGTCTGCACCAACAAAGCACCCTTAATAGCCTTCTATTGCCAATACAGTACCCCCCCCCCAGCTCACCAATCAAAGGACTGGACAGCGTGGATATGCAATTTCCTAACTTTTTTACAGCCAGCTTGGTGGATATGAGCATCATGAGATAATGTAGCAATCGTCTCATGTTTACTGACAACCACTTAATCCTACATTGTGTGGCTGTGGTGTAACTTGGACAATTGAATGGCCAGGCTTAAAACGGCCCTAGTGCTCATTAGACTAGTACACATCTATGAACCTTAAAGACACAGATGTGAGAGGTGTACTTACAAAATGACAATGGAGGTTAAACTCTTTCATACAAGCATGCATCAGGGTGTCAAAACCATGCACAGAAAACCCACTTCACATAGCATACAACACACACGTAGACTAACAAACAACAAAAATTGCCTAGACTGCCTGTTGGCAGAGCTATGCCTCAGCAAGCCGAAAGGACCTCAGAAAAAAAGAAGATATGTACCTACCATAACGTTCTATGTTAGTTGTCTTCATCTCGCCTTCTTTCTTGCTGGTTGGGATCGGAGCCGATCCTTGGCTCCGACTCAGCCATCTTCTATAGCTCGAGAGCTGTTTACTGGCTCGAGGCTACCCCTTATCCCATGATGCCTAGCGCTAGCTACCCAGATCTCGTTTGTAAAAGCTAACCCCAGACATAGCCAGAGAATCAACCTGTCCTAACAAACAGGTTGAGCATACCTATCATACTCTCTAAGTCAGTAGAGGAAACAAACCAGAGAACACTCAGCCAGTGAAACAAGAACTCCTCTCGATCCAATAGGACAGGGGGACGGAGGGTAGGACGCAAGAAAAAAGGCGAGATGAAGACAACTAACATGGAACGTTATGGTAGGTACATAACTTCTTCATGTTAAGTTGTCTATCTCGCCTTTGTTCTTGCTAGTTGGGACAGCGTCCCTAGCACCTACAATCCTGGGCGGCTCATCGAACAGACTCTTCAGAACAGTGGAACCAAAGTCAGCTCTGCTCCTGGAGACCATATCTAGCTTGTAATGAGAAATAAAGGTATGAGGATTTGCCCACGTAGCAGCTGCACAGATATAATCCATGGGCAACCTAGACTGGAAGGCTACAGAGGTGGCCAAAGTCCTAGTAGAATGACCTTTCGGTTTGATAGGCAACTCTATGTTTCTCAATTGATAAATGAAAGTAATAATGTGAGACAACCACCTGGATAAGGTCACTTTGGAAACTGGAAGACCTTGTTTGCCCAGAGCATAGGAAAGGAATAGTTGGTCCGACTTCCTTATGTCCTTCGTCCTGTGCAGGTAAAAACGCAGTTGTCTATGAACATCTAATTGATGTAATTTGTATTCTGCCTTGTTGGTGTGGTTGGGAAAAAAACACAGGTAGGTCTATAGATTGGTTTAAATTATTTTCTGAGCAGACTTTCGGAAGAAAAGCGGGATTAGTCCTCAGAGTAACCCTGTCCTTATGAAAAACTAAGTATGGAGGACGGACACATAGTGCCTGAAGTTCAGAGATGCGTCTGGCTGAAGTAATAGCTACCAGAAAGAGAGTTTTCCAAGATAGAAACTTAATGGAGCAGGATGCTGCAGGTTCAAAAGGGGGCAAAATTACAGAGGTTAGTACCAAATTTAGGTCCCAAGGAGGATGGGGATCTCTCATTGGGGTCTAAAGAGAGTAGCCCCTCATAGGAATGCTTTACATAGCTTATGGGACATGATGTTTAGAGAAACCAACATGAAAGTTTGAAATGGCCGCTAATTGAACCCTGATTGTAGCAGAAGCGGACCCAGAATGAAAAAGTTCTGCTAGGAACTCCAAGATTTCGTGGACTGGGGCTGAAAGGGGATCTATGTTCCTAGCCTCTGCCCAACAAGAAAAACGTTTCCATTTCCTAACATAAGTCCTTCTAGTGGCGGACTTTTGCGAGGAGACAATAATTTCACATACAGCCAGGGAAATGCTGGGAAGCCTGGCTAAGGTTGGAAGTGGAGCAACCAAGCTGTGAGCTGGAGTGTTTGGAGGGATTGATGCAGCCCGCCTGATTGATGAATCAGCAGGTCTGGAATCAGAACCAGAGTCCACGGCTGATCGAGAAGGTAATGGTGCAGGAACGGAAACCATATCTGTCGAGGCCAGTAGGGGGCAATGAGGATCATTTTGCAACCCAAAGATATTGCTTGCTGTATGAGTTTCGGTATCAGGGGAAATGGAGGGAAGGCATAAAGAAGTCCCTGAGGCCAATCGTGGACTAGAGCGTCTCTGGATGTGTGACCTGGAAGTGGAAGAATGGAGAAGTAGTTGCTGCATTTGCTGTTGAAGGGGGTGGCAAAAAGATCGCAGCAAGGCTCTCCCCATTTGCGGAAGATAAGATCCGCAACTTCCTGATTCAGAGACCACTCATGAGGCATGAGGATAGCTATGCTGAGCCTGTCCGCTATGACGTTGGACTTCCCAGGGATGTGCGTCGCAATCAAAAAACGTTGGGAGGAAATCACCCACTGCCACAGTCTCAGTGCTTCTCGATACAGGGGGTAGGACCTGGTTCTGCCCTGCTTGTTGATGTACCACACCACTGACATGTTGTCTGTTTGAATTGCAATGGTCCCGGAAGGAAGAGAGTCTTAAAGATCTTGCAACGCTAGCAGCACGGCTCTCATTTCTAGGACGTTTATGTGCAGATGGTACTCGTGAGGTTGCCAAGTGCCTTGGACTGTCCTGCCCAGATAATGCCTCCCCCCCACCCTATCAGGGAGGCGTCTGTGGTCACTGTGGCTACTGGAGGGGGTTGAATGAAGGGTCTGCCCTGAGTCACTAGTGGGGAGACCATCCACCATGAAAGGTGCCTTTTGCATGCTTCTGTAATCAGGATCATGAGAGACATGGGCAGCTCTTGGAAAGACCACTGTGTGAACAGAAGCCAGTGAAGGATCCTCATGTGAAAGTGGGCCAGTGGGATTAGAAGAATTGCTGCTGCCATGGAACCCAGAGTTTGAAGGACGAATCTGACTTGGATCCTTTTACTCTGCATCAGAATTTGCACTTGCTGGCGAATTAAAGATACCCTGTCTGGCAGAAGCGTTGCGGACATGTTCCTTGTGTCTAAGTCTGCTCCTATATAGGTGATAGATTGACAGGGCAACAAGGCAGATTTTTCAAAGTTTATTGTGATGCCTAGCTGGGAGCAGATTGTGATTGTGGAGTCCCTGGTTTGCAGAAGTTGATGCCTGGTAGTAGCAGTGAGGAGCCAGTCGTCTAGATATGGAAACACCTGGAATCCTTGACGTCTTAGGTGAGCCATGACCACTGCCATACATTTGGTGAACACCCTGGGGGCTGTGGTGAGACCAAAGGGCAGAGCTCTGAACTGATAATGACTGGCTCCCAGCCGGAAGCGAAGGAATCTCCTGGAGCGCCTGTCCATTTTGATGTGATAGTACGCATTCTGAAGATCTATGGAGCACATCCAATTGTCCTGACCCAGAAAGCAGAAACTTTGTTCTTTGAGCAGACTTGTTTAGTCTGCTGAGATCCAGAATCGTTCTCCAGTCTCCTGTCTTTTTTGGTATCAAAAAGAACTTTGAGTAAGTTCCGGATCCGTGTTGGTCTGCCGGGACTTCCTGGATGACTCTTTTTTTCTAGCAGTTTTGAAACTTCTATGACTGCTTGGTCCCTCAGATTGGGTGGAACATCTGGGAGGGATTTGCTTGACGGTAAGGGGGGTTGACAGAAAGGGATTTTGTAACCTCCGGATATAATTGACTGTACCCATTTGTCTTGCGTAAAACTTTGCCAGGCTTTTGGGTACAGTGAAAGTCTTCCCCCGACTGCCTCCAGAGCCGGGCAGCTGGGCAACCTTTCAGGGATGCTGGAAGGGCTTCTCAGAGAAGGATTCTCTGCTGCCTGGTTCTGTGGATCCCCTCTGCCACGAGGGCAGCGTCTGTTGCTGTTGTTTCCTTCTCTGCCCCTGGAGGAAAAATCGCTACGTGTGTCAGGCGGGGCTCCCTGGGATTTTCGGAACCACATTTTACCACTCTTCTGACCCTTGGAGTATGGTCTGGAAGGAGTGGAAAATGGACTCCCATGGCAGAGAGAGTCTTGCCTTCTTGCTCACACCTAGTCAAAGTGTCTTTCACCTGTGGTCCAAAAAGAAAGGAACCATCAAAGGGGGTGTTGCTGAATGACACTCTAAAGGGTTCCGCAAAATTACACAGTCGCATCCATGTGTGTCTCCTAAGGGCCACGCCTGTACCTGCGGCTCTACTCGCAGCATTGGCTGCATAAGAAATGAGCCTCATGGAGGAGTTGACTACAGAATTAAGGGTCGCCAGCTGGGAAGCCACTTTAGCTTGAGCCCCTTCAGCTGATGGATCCTGAAGGGTATCTCCGAGCTCTTTAAGGAGATCCCTCTGAAGCCGGGTAAAATGGCATAAGTAATTCAGTGACCTCATAGAAAAGGTCGCTGAAGCAAAGATTCACTTCCCGTATCTATCCATAGTCCTAGACTCCTTGTTAGGAGGATGGACAGACAAAGACATTTTTGCTAACTCCTTTCCAGTGGCTGTTGCTACCACCATGGCATCCACAGGAACACCTTTGGTAAGGAACTGCTTATCAAAGGGTGCAGTGATAAACTTGCTAGGTCTCCTCGGGGTTGGTTCCACTGTATCCAGGGCTGACCAAGCCTTTAGAGCCACCACAGACATGAGTGGATCGAAAGGCGGAGAAACCCAGGAGGTGGAAGGTCGGGAACCAAACGCATCCAGGAATACAGACTCATCCTTGGTAGGGGATAGGGGATTCCAGTTCTCTCTCTGCTTAAGCATTTCATGGATGTCCGAAAAGGAAACATCTTCAGAGGGGGATCTCGGGGACCCTTCCGAATCATCTAAGTCTGTATCCGAAGTGACAGGCTCAGGGGAATCAATGTGCTTCCTCTTGCACTTCTTCTTATGAGGGGGCTCCTGTGAATGATCAGGGGAGGCCTCGGAAGAAGAGGAAACACCCAATGGGGTGCCCTGGAGAGCCGGTTCCCCACGCTTGGGGTCTGGAGAAGGAGCAGAGGTTGTCGCAGGCACTTCAGGGGACAGAGCCAGTGGGGTCAATCGTGGAGCTGACTCAGAGGCCAGCACACTCCTCATGACATCGAAGTCCCTGCCACGATGCAGAGAAGGATATGGTTCCGAGGAAAGCGGAATCCTTCTCCCCCCCGAGGCCGATGTAGGAGCCGAACTCACCTGCACCGAAGCTCCGAGAGGGAGAACGGGGTCGGACAAGGGACCGATGCCACTCGCCCCCTTGGAGCAGACGAGGGAACCTCAGCGCCCAGATCCCTCGACAAACGGTGCCATCGAGGGAATCGGAGCCGACGATGAAACCAAAGGAGAAATAGTTATCGGAGCCGACGGTTTCACGACTCGAACACCAACGAACTCAGGCTCTGACCTCAAAGGAGTCGGAGGAGGAACATCGATAGAAGTGGACGGAGCAGACACCTATTGAGGAGGGCTGGACAAGATCTTGGCAAGTGCCTGCCACTTCAGCAATCTACTGACCACTCTCTCCACATCGTGATCCGATAACCTAGAGGACCGAGAGGAGTGGGAAGATCTGTGACTGCACTCACTCTGAAGCAGGGGAGACCAAGGAGCCGAATGTATGGATTCCAGGGAAGGGGACCTTAGCCTTTTGTGGCTCCACGATGGCTCTGAAGATACTGATGGAGCTGATGGGGAGATAGTCTCATCAGTTCCGGCCGGAACCGAAGTAGCAGGTAAAGTTTGAACCAATGACGGCTCCGAGCTTGGAGCCGACAATTTGGTCGGTTTTGGGGATTTCACAGGCTGAGTCTTGGCTGGTGAATCCTGGGGCTTTAAAAGACCCCTGAGAATAAGCTTATTCATACGCTCCTGCAGAACTCTTGGTCTAAATGCATGGCATATAGAACAAGAGTCCTGCAGGTGCACTGTGCCTAAGCAATAGACGCAAGAAGTGTGCCCATCTGTTAGAGAGATTTTCTGACAACATGAGTCACACTTCTTGAATCCAGACACCTTGGATTCTTTAGACATCCTGTATCCAGCAAAATACCTCAAGAGATACTACACTGATCTTAGCCAAAAAGCCGATAAGCGAGAACAAAATACCACAACACAATATAAACAAAAGGAAAAAAAAACACACAGTATACTACAGCTAAAGCTAAAGATTTTTTTTTTTTTTAAACTACAAAGCCTCTAACTTAAACGGCTACCTAAAAGGGTAGAGAGAGGGGGGAGGGGAAGAACTCTCTAAATTAAACGAGTTCTAAAGGGGAGGAAAGGAACTACAACAACACACTAATCTAATGACAATAGAATAAGACTAAAAGTTAACTATAACTCTTAAGAAAAAAGCTATTTCTGAAGAAAAAAAGTTCTATAATAAAGTTATACAAGCCTGAGCCAGTAAAACGACACCTCACAGCTGAAGCGGCAAATGAGATCTGGGTAGCTAGCACTAGGCATCATGGGATAAGGGGTAGCCTTGAGCCAGTAAACAGATCTCGAGCTATAGAAGATGGCAGAGTCAGAGCTGAGGATTGGCTCTGATCCCATCCAGCAAGAACGAAGGTGAAATAGACAACTTAACATCAAACAATATCTAACACCACACATACAATCATTCTTAATGGAGCCCCAAACACTAAACTTCCCAGGACTCTCATCATTGGGGACTCCATTGTAAAACATACTGATGCCCCTCTAACCAGGCTGAACAAGGAGAAGATAATAGTTAGTTGTTTATCTGGAACCAGGATAGGTCATATCATGCCTGCACTCAAGTCATTACACCGCAGGTACCAGTATGATTCCATCACAGTCCATGTAGGTGTAAATGACCTCAGACTTACCTCACTGGACAGAGAATATGGAGGCTCAGGCTGATACGAGCTTAGCACTGAGCATCATATTACAATTACTAAGGATGATGCCACAATATGAGCAAAACATGACTGATTTTAACAACTGTCTGTCTTTCTGGTGTCATTCTAAGGGGATCCAATATTTGACAGCTTGGAGGACATGGTTTACAACCTTTTTTGCACTAAGGAGCAGTTTCATGCAATTCAATTTTCCACGGACTGTCCATCGCGCAAGCATAAAAATAAAGCACAATAAAGTGCATAACAAATACAACTTACCATAATGCAGAATCAATGGGAGCCCTGAGCTTGTTTCCCTGTAATGAGGCAGTCCCGTCTAGGGGTGATGGGAGAACTTTTGACACTCAAAGTGTGTTCCTTATGTCCAGTCTACTCCGTAATTTTGTTTTAGTTGCTGTCATTTTTCAGTGATTATTCAAGCAACTTTCTAGGTTTATAAGAGCAATTGAAATCTGTCTCTATTATATGTGGCTCTGTCCAAATTTATTGTGCGAGAGGTTGAGAACTATGGTCGAGAGGTACACAAACCTAATGGAAATCTTATTCTGAATCTAGCAATTTTCTAAGTTTATAAGGGCAGTATTTAAAATCTGCCCCTGTTACTTGTGGCTCTGTCCAGATTTATTGTGCAAGAGGATGACAGGTATGGTCGAGAGGTACGCAAACCTCTTAACAATTGATGCTGTTGCCAGAGATAGATCTCACTCTTCACTCTCATGGATGCACACATGGAGCTTGTTCTGCTTTCATGCATGCATGCATGCATACACACACACACACACACACACACACACACACACACACACACACACACACACACACACACACACACACTTTTTTCTGTTTCATTTATTTTTATTTTACACTTGCTAAACAGCAAAAAAAGAAGTTATGTCTTACCATAACGTTCCATCTGTGTTGTAGATCTTCATTCTTTCATTACTGAAAGGACTTCGGTTCCATCCTCGGAACCGACACAGCCGGTACCTAGCTCGCACCAACCAAAAACTCTCGGCTAAGTCCTACCCCACAATGCCCCTCTCACAGTCTCTTCAGATCAAGTTTGCCTGCCCTTATAGTATAAAAAGATTAACAGTGGTAGTAGGAGGCTCTGTCTGAGCAGATACCCTAACTAATAAGGAGATCGTAAAGTCCACCAGGAGTCCAGGCAGGGGAAGTAGGGCAGGAAGTAATGAATGAATGAAGATCTATAACACAGATGGAACGTTATGGTAAGACATAACTTCTTTATCTGATGTTGTAAATCTTCATTCATTACTTACTGATAAGTTTCCAGCTAAATAAAAGCCAATACCAATAAAACAACACGCTGTGTTTTAGATGTTATATATCAAAACCAAAGTGGTTCTTTTCTTTCTAAAAAATTTTTTTTCTTGCTTTGTAAATTATTGTTGTAATTGGTTTTATTTATTTATTTATTTATTCAATCAGTATCAATTAATTGATTAATTAATTGTGTGTGGTCTGTTTATTCTTTTTTAAGTTTTTTTATTTTAAAAGCGGTCAAATAAAATACTTGGTACGCTATTTTGAAGAACTGTATTTGTTTCACCTCAGCGGTAAGTTTCCAGCTACTTGAGTCCTGGGTGGCTCTAAGGAAGGACATTCCTGAGCACCACAGAACCAAAAGATGCTCTTCCTCTGGAGGCCAAATCCAATTTGTAATGAGTGATAAAGGTATGAGGTCTTGCCCAAGTGGCTGCTGCGCAGATAGCATCCACAGAGGCTCTGTAATGAAAGGCCACCGAGGTAGTTATCGATCTAGTAGAGTGAGCCTTTATTTTGGAGGGCAAAAACACTTTGTTTTGTTGGTAGATGAAAGCAATGGCATTTCTGAGCCAAGAAGATAAGGTCATTTTGGAAACAGGGTTACCATTCTGGGTCCTGCAAAAGCTACAAACAATTGATCCGTTTTCCTAAAAGATTTAGTTCTGTCCAAGTAGAAAAGAAGTTGCCTATGAACATCAAGGGTATGCAGAAGGTACTCCAATCTATTTGAATGGTGGGAAAAGGTCAATAGATTGGTTGATGGAAAAACCAGAAATGATGGGCAAAAAGGAGGGATTAGTACATAGAGAAACTCTTTCCCTGTGGAAAATCAAGTACGGTCTCTTGACACTCAAGGCCTGCAACTCGGATACTCTTCTCGCCAAGGTAAGGGCTAGTAGAAGTAGGGTTTTCCAAGACAAAAATTTTATCTCACATGAGTTAAAAGGCTCAAAATGAGGACTTGTTAATGACTGAAGCACCAATGTCAAGTCCCATGGCTCTATAGGAGACTTGACAGGAGGTTTAATATGTAATACTCCTTTCATGAAGGTTTTGCACAATCGGTGTGACATAGATGAATTGTCGATTCCACTGTAAAAATTTGCAATAGCTGTTAAATGTACTGTAATCATCAATGCTGAAGCCCCTGCATGCAACAGGGTAGTGAGATATTGGAGGATCTTCTGAATAGGCATAGAGAAGGGATCCATGTTTTGTTCTTTGGCCAATCTAGAGAACCTAATCCACTTACTGAAATTAGTTTTTCTGGTGGATGGTTTGTGCGAAGTCAGAATGATCTCACAAACAGGGGATGAAATATCAGGTAGCCTGGCAATTATCGGAAGTGGAGAAACCAAGCTGTGAGCTTGAGTCTGTGGAGACTGGGGTGAATCAGTCCCTGAGGATGAGGCAGCAGTCTTTGAGACTGATCCAGGAACCACGAGCTGTGAATCAGGTGAGGCGATAGGAATGGGAACCAGACTTGATGGGGCCAATAAGGGGCAATGAGGATCACTTTGCTTCTCAATCACTGAGCTTTCTGTAGAAATTTTGGGATGAGGGAAAATGGGGGAAAGGCATACAGTAGACCAGGGGACCAATCATGCATCAGAGCATCCCTCAGTGACTCCCCGGGGGGGGGGGATCAGGGCAAAGTAGCTTCTGCATTTGTTGTTTAGGGGTAAAGCAAGGCATGTCCCAGCAGCGGAAGATTTGAGCTGCTATTACTGGGTCGAGGGACCACCCCCTAAGGCATCAAAATGTTTCTGTTCAGACCGTCTTCAATAAGATTGCAGCTCCTGGTGCGTTCCTATGAAAAAGCGATTGGAAGCCATCGCCCACTGTCATATTCTCATGGCTTCCCGACATAGGGGGTAAGATCTGATTCCACCTTGTTTGTTGATGTACCAAACGACAGACACGTTGTCCGATTGTATTGCAGTAGTCCCGGAAGGAAGGGATGGGTGGAATGCTTGCAACGCTAATAGAACTGCCTTTGATTCCAGGACATTTATGTGCAAATTGGCCTCTAAAGGGGACCAAGTGCCTTGGACGGTCCTATCCCTGGAAATGCCCCCCCCCAAACAGGGAAGCGTCCATGGTCACTGAGACGTTGGGCTGGGGAAGACAGAACAGTCAACACCAAAGATTTGTTTCTGACTTCATACACCACAGCATTTCTTGTTTGCAAAGGCTTGTAAGGCATATCATGTGGTCGAGTGGGTGGGTTAAGAGCGACCATTGTGATGAGATGAGCCACTGTAGTAGTCTCATGTGTAATCTCACCAGGGGTACTAAGGTAATGGTTGCTGCCATAGACCCTAATAGCTGTAGTACTAGGCGTGCTGATACAAAGGTCTGTGGGAGGAGAACTTGGATCTGATTTCTTATTTCTGAAAGCCTGTGAGGAGGAAGGAAAGCTTGACAGGACATTGTGTTGAAGATCGCTCCAATGAATTCCAGTGTTCTCGTTGGAGACATGTTTGGCTTTCCCATATTGATTGTGATACCTAGGCGAACAGCAAGGCCTTGAGTGTAAGAGAGATTGAGAAGGAGAGGATTCCTGGTCGTGGTGGTGAAGAGCCAATCGCCCAGATATGGAAACATCTGGAATCCTTGTAGTCGGAGATGAGCTACGACTGGCACACATTTGGTAAACACTCTGGGGGTTGTCGAGAGACCAAAGGGCAGTACCCTGAACTGGTAGTGATTGGCTCCCACCAGGAAGCGAAGAAATGTCCAGGATCGTTTGTCCATTTTTATGTGGTAATACGCATCCTGGAGGTCCACAGAGCACATCCAGTTGTCCTTCCCTAGAAAGGGGAGAATGGACTGCACCGTGATCACCCGGAATACTTGAGGTTTGACGAATTTGTTTAGTAGGCCGAGATCCAGGATTGGTCATCAGTCCCATTTTTTTGGCACTAAAAAGAACCTCGAGTAAAACCTGGATCCTGTTTGATCTGTTGGGACTGGTTGGATGACTTTTTCTTAGCAGCTTTTCGATTTCTAATGCTGCAGTCTCCCTCTGACCGGGTGGAATGTCGGGGATTCATTTTACAGGTCTGGGAGTGAGATTGAATGGGATAGGATACCCTCTGGATATTATTCTCCACACCCACACATCCGTTGTTATGAGCTGCCAGGCTTGTAGCTGCAGAGAGAACTGTCCCCTGACTGCTTCCAGAGCAAAGCAATCGGGCCACTATTCAGGAGCACTGGAAGGGTCAGACAGAGAAAGAATCCCTAGCGCCTTGGTTCTGTGGACCCCCTCTGCCCCGAAAGGGATGTCTTCTGGATGAGTTGCCCCCTCTGCCCCAGGGGGACTGCTCGTCACAAAAAGATACTTGGGATGTCTTGAACCACAATTTTCCTTCCCTCTGATTCCTGGAGCAGGATCTCTGGGGGGTGGAAAAACATATACCCACAGCAGCCAAATTCTTTCCATCTTTCTCACTTCGTGATAGTGCGTCTCTTACTTTGGGACCAAAGAGGGAAGATTCATCAACAGGCGTGTTGACAAAGGAAGATTTGAAAGAATCCGTGAAGTCACACAAATGCATCCAAGCATGCATTCTCATGACGTTGCCCGATATGGCTGCTCGAGCTGCCCCCTCGGTAGTGTGAGAAATCAAGCACATGGAGGAGTTTGAGATGGATTCTACAGTAGCTAGCTGGAAGGCAAGAGTATCACGCAACCTCCTCAGGCAGCACCCCCGCCAAAGAAACAGACATTTCTGAAATTAGGTCTCTTTGGAAGTGAGTAAAGTATCCCAGGTAATTCAATGACCGAATGGCAAAGGTCGCTGAAGTGCAGGTGTGCTTTGCCAGTCGGTCCAAAGCCTGAGACTCCCTGTTCGGGGGATGAACAGTAGAATTATCTTCTGCCAGTTTCCTCTTGGTGGCTGCTGCCACGACCATGGAATCTACCACCAGCTGTTTGGACCAGTTGGGTTGGTCTTCAGGTGTGGACAAAATTTAATCTGGCCTCCGGGGGACAGATTCTGTGTTGTCTGGGGCCTTCCAGGCACACTGCACAATAAGCATAATGAGCTCATCTGCAGGTAGGGTCACTCAGGAAGTAGATGGTCGAGCATGGAAAGCCTGGAAGAACACCGATTCCTCCGAAGGGTTGGAGGGTTTCCAGTCTCCCTCTGCTTGAGGATCTCGAGAACGTCTCCAAATGAGACATCTTTTGGGGGAGACCAGGGGAACCCTTCTCCCTCATTGTAATTGGTGTCTTCGGTGATGGATGTTTCCTCTTGCAAAGTTTCTTCTGGGGTGGCTCCCCAGTGGGGTCTTCTGAGGAAGACTCCAGAAAAAGTGTTCCCTTCAAGGGAAGGTCTTGTGGCTCCCGTGCTCGAGATCCCAGAGTAGGGGGTTGGGACAGCTGCATGCTAGAGGGGGGTTCTGGTTCTGATGCCAATGGTGCCAACTGTGAGCTTGTTGAAGCGAGGGCCCTCTCCATCACCTGGAAAGCAGGCCTGCCTGAGGAGAGATGGGAGCCTGGAACTGAAAACGACAACCTCGGAAATGGGATCACACCCCACCCTGAGGAGCTTTGAGAGGACCGGTAGCTGCAGGGTCATCCGTGACTGTAGATGGTGACACAGAAAAAAATCAGCATTGAACTAGGTGTCACGGTGCCGACAGCCCAATCACTGCTCCGAGGATGCACCAGCTCCAAAGGAGCCATGTCACCAAGAGTTATTAGTGCGAACAGGGAAGCCTCCGCTGTCAGAGTAGAGACAGAATGCACTAGGATAGGCATCGGTACCAAATTTTCCGAAACCAGAGAGGAGGTTGGAGGAGGATAGACAGGTGAATAAGCCATGAAAGCTTCCATTCCAAGAGGGAGGGAAGACCTAGTCGGGGTCGGTAATCTTCTAGCTGCCAAAAGCTGGTCCACAATCTTCACTACATCTTTTCCAAAAGACTCCTGGTGGATCTGAAGGAAGCTGCCGATGGAGATTTTAGTCTCTCAATAAATGGACTGAATTGTTGTCCCAAAAAGGGCTTATAAGAAGGAGAGCACCTGGTTCTGGCAAGGTCCTTAATCTTTGGAACCACAGGGTAGCCGTCTAAGACATTGGTACCATGGCCGGGGATGGTGCCGATGGTGGTACAGTGATAGTAGTCTGTTTCATGATCAAGGTCTGCACCGAGGGAGAAGACAGGTACCCTGGTGCCGAAGCTGTCTGCACTGATGGCATGGGAGAAGTTTGGTATCATCTTGGTTCCGAGGAGGATGGAGATGTCAAAACAGAGTGACTCGGTTTCTCTTTATCTTTTTTCCCGTTCTTATACTTATGAGGTGGTGAGTTCTCCATCCCAGAAAGAGCCTCTGAGAAAGGTGTTTTCAGCATACCCTTCAGAATAAGCTTGTTCTTACATTCAGCCAACGTATGGTTGCTGAAGTTAGAACAAATATCACAAGATACATTAATGTGGTCAGCGCCCAAACAATAAACACACCAGGCGTGACCATCCAAGTTGGGCATCTTGTGCCCAAAGTTATCACACTGCTCGAACCCAAGCTTAGCCTTATCCGACATTATGACAAAAGAACACACTAGTGCTATAATCCTAAAAACAAAACTATAGCTACCAATAAAACATCAAGAAGTTATAGTAAGGAGGGATAACGTTTTTTTTTTTTTTTTTTAACAGGTGGCTAGGAAGGAGTACCAGCAATGGTACTAAGAAATACCAAAAGGTAAAGGAAGGGCCTACCAAGGTAGGGAAGAAGGATTAGTACCAACAATGGTACGAAAGAACTACCAAGGTAGAGGGTAGGGTTTAGTTAGAAAATATAGAGTTTAAGGACAAGAGATAACCTTAGAAGAAAAAACTGACTAAGGGAAGGTAATTAGTCAATAAAACTAAGGAAAAAAAAAAAGACAGAAAAAACACTACACTTAGCTTGATAGTAAGGCTTGGCACATCTGATGAGGAACCCAGCAAACGAGATCTGAAGAGACTACGAGAGGGGCATTGTGGGTAGGACTTAACTAAGAGTTTCTGTCTGGCGTGAGCTTGGTCCTATCAGTAAGGAATGAATGAAGATTTACAACATCAGATGTGCTTGCTTAGCGAGTGTAAAATAACAGCTTGATCAATCTCACACTCTCTGTCATATACACACACACACACACACACACACACACACACACACACACACACACACACACACACACACACACACACACACACACACACGCACGCGCACACACACACGCGCACACACACACACACACACACACACACACACACACACACACACACACACACACACACACACACACACACCTTCACGTTTTCATTTCACTCCCTGCCTAAAAGTTTCTGTGAAGCCAAGTACCAAATGATCCACAGGTCCACGGCCTGATGGTTGGGGACTGCTCGGTTATCAAACCAAGTTGCTTTACCAAGGGTGGTTAGCACCTGTCCCCTTTAGGCTTTCAAATACTGGCTAAAATTTTAACCACTGCCATAGTGCCATTTTTAGGCAGTGCCAAATTGACAAACCTACTGACATAGCAAAATCAACTCAACGGAACCTGAAGGTGTTACTGCTCAATGCTGGAGAATAAATAAAATGACACTTCCTTCTAGCCCTCATCATGCTTGAGAATATAGACATCTGGGAAGTTATTGCAGTACAGAGTACCCTAGTAGTGCAAGGTTTCAGTGTCTTCCACACTTATAGACCAGTAGTTGCACAGATAAGGGCTAAAGGTGGTGGTCTCTCGATATTTATCAATGACAAGCATACCTCTGGGTTGGTTAAACAGGATAACACACGGGAGTTGCTCCATGTGCAGATCACCACAGATAAAATCCAAGCAATCTACAGGTCACCCTCCATGTCCCAAGAAGTTCACAATGCATACTTGGACCTAGTGGAAATACTTACCATTCAACCTCATACTCTACTCATGGCAGACTTTAATTACCCTTCTATAGACTGGTAATCCAACACGGCCTCAAATCTACAGGCAAGAGATTCCTGGACTTTGTAAATACAAACACCCTTGACCAAAGAGTGAATATGCCCACTAGAGGCTCTAACATACTGGACCTCATCCTCACAAATATGGAAGGATGTTGCACCCCCCCATGTCTCATCCTCCTTGGTAAGGTCCAGCCATAAAGATGTCTCCTTTGAAATCAAAATCAGCTTTGCAACTCCAGTAAAACTAATGGAGAGTATTTATTCCAAAACAAATTACCTTTTATTAAGTGACGGTTTGTTAAAGTTCATTGCCCCTCCAAACCCTGAGACCACAGCAGCCTATGCTGAATTGCTCTCAGAAATTCTGTACAACTATGTCAATGACTACATAGAAGCCACTGTATCTACCAGAAGTAAGCCCAGAAAGAAATTGCCCCTGGTGGCATCCCAAATTAAGGAGGATATACAACAAAAGGAAAAAATTAGGGCAAAAATCAGGAAGGGTAATCCCATAAAGATAAAATTCTTTTATCAAGCTAAATACACAACTAAGAGGGCTACTTAGGTCAAACAAAGCCAACTTTGTGGTTAAGATAGCCTCCCAGGTGAAAGATAACTAAAAGGCCTTATTCGGCTATGTCAGAAACCTCAAGGGGAGCACATAGCAATGTGCTGAACCGGTGGTTAATGGTGCCACATTCACTGAGCCTGGCAACATAGTGAACCAATTAGTGGACAAATTTAGTTCCACTTTACCCACCTCTCACCCCAACCATCCCCGAAAAACAGCCTGAAACATAACCCCTCCAGCTATAATTAGGGAGCATGTACTTGCTGCGGTCACTAAACCCATAAATTCAGCTTCAATGGGCCCAGATAACATCCCTTGATACCTCCTGAACAGGCAAAAATACAATTTAGCAGGACCCCTGATCACTATTAGCTATAGTCTTGTGGCTTTGTGCCACAAGAATGGATGACTGCGACAGCCATCCTCCATCACACAGGACCTTCAACAGATCCTGGAAATTACAGAAACATTAAGTCTTATCTGCAAAGGCATGAAACAAATTATCATGGAAATTATCAGCAAGGACATAGGAGACGTCCAGACATTGGATCCATCCTGGTTTGGCTTTATCAAAGGAAGGTTATGCTTCCTCACCCTGGTGGACTTCTTTGAAAATGTCACTAACACAAAGGATGAGTGGAAAGTGGAGTATACTGCATACCTAGACCTGGTTAAAGCATATGATAAAATACCCACAACTTGGGCATTGTCAACAAACTTATGGAACTAGGCATAAACCCTTTTATAATACATTGGATAGCTAGCTGGCTCATGGATAGAACCCAAGAGAGTAGGATCAGTGAGGCCATCTCCATAAAGAGGCTGGACTCTTTGGCATCTACCTCTTGGAGGTCAAAACTAATGTCAAAGGCCTCTGGCAGATACATTTCACAGATTACTGCAAACTGTAAGCAGTTGCTGAATCCCCCAACATGAGAACACCCTTAAGGAGGTCTGGCACAGGTAAACACTTGATGCCAAAGCCACTGCTTAAAACTCAATGCCAAGAAATGCATCACAGTACATTTTGGTAAGATGGTCACCCCAGGTAACTATGTCATCAATAAAACATCCCTAAAAGTTGACTCACTAGCCAGGGATCTGGGAACTGATGTAGATAGTAACCTACCAATGAACCAACATGTGTCCAAGGTTGAAAGAAAGTCATTCTAGCTTGCTCAACTTGTAAGTAAGGACAAGGCATCTATATTCAGAGAATTAATTGTACCACTGTAGTCGGCCCTGATCAAGACCCATCATAGACTATAACACCCCCTACAGTATATACCTGACCAAACACATGCAAGAACTGGAACATACATAAAGGTTCCTTACAAAAAGAATACTGGTAAACATAATGACCAACATTGATTGTCTCAAAGATTCATCTCTTTATCTAGTATCATACAGGCTTCTGAGAGCTGATCTTTGCTTTGCATAAAAGGCATACCTGAACCCTGTTTTAATAAATCTTTTGCACATCCACAAAACAAAAAGCATTAGAACTACTAGAACAAAAGAGCTAAATTTTGCTTTTGACATTTATAAATAAGACATGCTGGAGAAGCATATATATGTTTTTCAAAGAATTCCCATTCTCTGGAACAAGCTCCTCATCTATGTGAAGCACAGTTCCATCCAACCCTATTCATGCACAACTTAGACCAATGGATGGGTAACTGGAAATTCAACCCTGGTCTGGCTTCTATGTCGCTGATGAACAAAGGCAGTCAGTAAATCACCCACTCTATATAAATCAAATTGGGGGAGGGGTCACATTTCAGATATACAGCTAGGCTTATAAGGACAATAGTGGTTGTTAACCTACTATACACCTATGAACTAGTTGTAGCTGAGATTCAAGAATTAAAGAGTTGTTATTAGTAAAACAAAGTAAGAAAAAAATGTGGCATGTGTCGTTCTTCTTATGTGCATTAAGATGACGTTGAGGCTTATACACACACGCACACACGTATATTTATGTGTATATAGATTTGTATATATGTGTGTCTAACTATATCTATATATATATATATATATATATATATATATATATATATGTATATATATATATACACACACGTGTGTGTGTGTGTGTGCGTGTTTACATATGTTTGTGTCTACCTGATAAGATCGAAATCCCACATGATCGAAGAAGATAACACCAAGACAAAAACAGTGACTCTTCATTTCAACGACTCCTCATATAGCTGACAACTTACCCAATGGAAGGAGCCAGATAGCCAACATATGGGAGTTTGCCCTTTACCCCCACTATAGTGCGATCTCAGAATTGGTATAATTACTTAGGGAAAGTGTGGGGGTGCAGCCCCCCACATTGGAGGGAGTGGGTTCAAATCGATTCCATGGGTTTTTTGTGCTTGTTGGCTGACCAGTTAGTTTCCCTTGGTAAATTCTTGGTTACATCAGGCGTCATTGAAATGAAGATTTGTTGTTTTCATCTCGGTGTTATTGTCTTCGATCATGTGGGATTTCAATCTTATCATGCAGACCCGTGTGTGTGTGTGTGTGTGTGTGTGTGTGTGTGTGTGTGTGTGTGTGTGTGTGTGTGTGTGTGCATGTGTGTGTGTGTGCATGTGCGTGTGTGTGTGCATGTGCGCGTGTGTGTGTGTGTGTGTGTGTGTGTGTGTGTGTGTGTGTGTGTGTTTAAGTATTTGCACGTGAAGCTCACACATTTTTTTTGGTCTGTCTTGACTCTTTTCTTTAGTGTGGTCCATCTCCGACCCTTTCCATTTCCTCTCCTCTATGTACTCTGAGCCTGGGGGTTTTCACAAACACTTCTTTCCACTTTTTTTTTTTTTTTTTTTTTTTATTAGCTTGTCTTGATACCAATCCTGAAGGTAATTAACTTCATTATTTCTTCTCAAAAATGCAGGAAATTCATCAACAAATCACCAAAGTACCACCATGACTAGGAATAACAGGTTTTTGAGTTGCAGTCCGTTTATTAAACAAAGTAGTAAGCGCTTTCGGATTTTAACTAAACCCTTCATCAGACATATAACTAATGACACTATCAAGGCATTTAAATACAAAAAAGGCGCCAAAAAATACATTTAAAATCTCAAATGTTGATTTTAAAGTTTAAAGTTTAGTGTTCTCAATATTTCCACTGAAAAGTTTTATATGTCTCTATCACCATCTAGTGGACAAGAATGATATTTACTGAGATTTTAAATGAGATTTTAAATGTATTTTTTGGCACCTTTTTTAGACAGTATTAATTTTATGAAAGCACAAATAAGCAAATGGACTGGTATTCCACAGCAGGAGTTGTTAACTGAAAGGGCACATTGTGTGCATGCTCCAAACCTGGCTATGAGAAAGCAACCTAGACCTTTAATGGTAAAGACGGAATCCTACCAACTGAAGGAGTTGATTCTGACAAAACTGTTGCAGAGGACAAAGTACTCAAAAGCAGAAGTAGAGTGTTTTTGGAAAATAATTACTCACTGTACATCAGGCAGAAGAGGAGTAACATTTATTCCACTAATCAGGGAATGTCGAGAAGCAGGTGTGAGATTCAAGATGGTGTACCTAGCTATTTTCAGAATATTCTTTCCTGGAGGGAAAAAATCATTTTTTTTATGCAGAACATGCTATGGAAGAAATACAAATGTTTGTCCAACAAAAAGTGAGCTGTGAAACAGAAGGATATTCTGCTTCTTGTTCTTCTGCTAATAAAGACCACAGACAGACTGAGCCAGTAAACTATTTTCCAATGTTTCAACGGAAAATGTTTGAGACACTGAAAAAAGCACAAGAGCTGAAGAACTGAGAGTACATTGGAAATGAAGGAGAGACTGGATTTGGGAGATGGAGAAACAGGAACAAAACCAGCAACTTTGAAACTGACAAATAAATGTGGGATTACAAAGCATTAATTATATTTGTGAAACATGACAGAAGAAGAAAACCTGGAAATATTGGATTTTTTTGTCTTTGTTATACTTGTAGGGCCCTACTTCATGACATTAATGTTTGGAAGAACACTTCTGAGATGGGAAGAGAAGGGAGAGAGTTAAATTTAAGTAAAACAAAATTTGTTCTTAGTAGTATTTTTATAATGCAAGCCAATATGCATGGTATAAAATTTTCTTCAGTATTTTCAAGTGTAATGGGGAAACTAAAGTAAACAGGTGCCCATGCTGTTTTTCTTTTCTCTTTCCCCTTTTTCACTTTTAAGAAATGTAGCAAACGCAATGTGATAGAAGAGGATAATTATGCTAGATTTGTAGAGCTAAGGGGCTACTGGCAAGGGTGAAGGATTACACTGGCATGTGCGTGGGTGTGTGTGTGTATATATATATATATATATATATATATATATATATATATATATGGAATCACTACTTAATACCGAAACTACACACTCCCGAAGCCCACAATACCGAGACTAAAATCCCTAAACCACACATTACAGACATTTTAAAAGCACGGAATTCAAAATCGCGAAAGTACTACATACATACAGCACACACACAAACATATACACAGCCTCCCCCCATAACATAAACCACCCTACACTAAAGATAAGAAGGGGGGCTTCACCCCCTTGCACCCCCCATGTGAATGGCTATGCCCCCCACACTCCACGACTTTAATATTCCAACTCCGAGATCGCACAGACATACACACAAGGCAAACTCATACCCACACATTATAGCCCCTCACAAACACACTTACACACACATACTTACCTGAACCGCAACACCAGAAGCGCTAACTCAAAATTCCTTACCATCGGGATTTTGAATTTCGTGCTTCTGGTCTTCACTATTACGATTGGGTTACATGGTCTCGAGCATTTGAAATTCGAGATTTCAAGCGTTCGAGATTTAGTAGTGTTCCCATATATATATATATATATATATATATATATATATATATATATATATATATATATATATATATATATATATATTTATATACACATATATATATATATATATATATATATATATATATATATATATGTATACATACATGTACATATATACATACATATATATATATATATATATATACATATATATATATATATATATATATACATAGGTTCATAGGTTTATACTAGGCTATCTGCCCTAAGGCATTTATAAGCCTAGCCCAAAGTTATGTGGCTTACGCCACTCCTTATATGAAAAATACTGTGCCCATTAGTTTGTTTGTGCCTCTGTCCAGCAGTGACACAGAGATGATTCAGGGTAAACCTACGATCTCCCATCCACAGGTCAAGATTTCTCTTGAACAGAGCCAACTAGGTGCTCTGCCTCACATGGACCGGGACTTTATTCCACAGCATAGGGAGTCTCTGAGTGATAAATCTATCCCTCCAGCACGTCCTATTTATATCCGTGCTAAGGTTTAAGTCGCTTGCTCTAGTGGTTTTGGTGGATTTGGATTTTTTGAGGTGGAGCATGTCCATTAATTCCGGGTTGGACATGGCCTTGTATGTCAGGCACATGTCACCTCTGAGCAGACGGTATGCGACTGAATAGAGCTGGAGTTTCTTCAATCTGGCAGCAAATGACAGATTTTGGAGTCCCTTTATCCTTTTTTTAGTGAGGAACTTTTGGGGTCTCCAACTGTTGTAGATGTCGGGTGAGATACATCCCGAATGGGGCATTGTACTCGATCATTGGTCTGATAAGTGAAGAGTACAGGGGAACAATGACCTCACTAGATCTGGATGTGAATCCCTTCATGATCAGGTGGGCAATGTAGAAGGTCTTTCTAACCACTTTAGCAACGTGAGTGTCAAAAGAAAGGCCACTGTCAACCTGGGTCCCCAGGTCCCTGATAACCTCTTCTGTGCTTAGTGGATTGCTGCCTATATGGTAGCTTGGGGTTACCTTGTTTTTCCCGAAGGGTATGACTATACATTTTTTGGCGTTTAACTTCAGGCCATGGCTCTGGCACCAGCTATCTTGTTTCTGTGAGTCCCTTCTGAAGGATATCCGTGTCCGATGCACTTTCCACTATGGCGCCCAGTTTGCAGTCGTCTGCAAACTTTGTCAGCCAAAGTCCTCCCATGTTGGCCTGTACTTCTGAGAAGTAGATGCCGAACAATAGGGGGGCCAAGGACCGAGCCCTGTGGGACACCACTTGTGACCGGCTTGGAGTCTGACATAGCGCCAGCAACTCTAACCCTGTGGGTTCTGTCCTTAAGCCAGTTTGCAGCCCATCTTGTGACATATGGGTTTACATTTAAGCTGGTAAGTTTTTCTACAATACCAGTGGGGTATTGTGTCGAAGCCTTTGCAAGGTCAAGGTAGGCTGTATGGACTGCCTTTCCTCATCAATGGCCTTGGTGACTGTTTCAAGAAGTCGACCAAGTTCAAAAGGCATGATCTGCCCTTGACGAAAGCCAAACTGGGTCGGGTCCAATGTCTGCAAGTCCCCTATATCTTTGTTTATGAGCTCCATTATGATCCTCTCCATAGCTTTGCAGACTAGACTTGTTAAGCTTATGGGGCGGTAATTACCAGGGTCCGTAGAGGCACCGCCTTTGTGGAGTGGGACCACAGTTGCCATACGCCACTCCTTGGGCACGTATCCTGTGGTAAGGCTGAGATTAAACAGCTGCCTTATGTGCGGGTTTAATTCCTCATTTAGCTCGTGTAGCACACAGCTGGGGACACCATCCGGTCCCATTAACGCTGTGTTTTTAGCTTTAGAGACAGCAGCTTTCACCTGCGCATTTGAGATGTCTGGGAGGCTACACTCCGCTGGGATAGTTATCTCTCCTTTAGGGGAGAGGGGGGTGAAGTTTGCACTGAACGTGTCTGCCAGTATGTTGGCAATGTCTGTGAGTTCAGTGATTTTTGTATCATTTTGGACTAATTCTGAGCATATCTGGGAGTTTCCACCCAGGTTCCTAACATAGCTGAAAAAGGCCTTATGATTGTCCTTTGAATCCATGGCAATTTTTCTCTCAAAATTGGCCTTAGTTGATTTTATGAGTGCTCGTATTATTTTTTAAACAAATTTTAATTTTTCCCAGGGGGGGGGCCCCCCTTTTCCCTTTAAATTTGGATTTTTGTTCCCTACCCCAGGGGTTTAATTAGTTTTTTTCCCTCCCCTTTCCCCTTTATTGTAAAGGGGGTTTTTTTTTTTTTAATTTTTTGGGGCTTTGGGGTTCCACCCCGGGGAAAACTGGGGAACGTTTGCCCTTTTTGTGGAAAAAAATTTCTTGGTTTTATTTTTGGGATTGGGCCCCTTGTTTTTCCCCCATGCCGGGGTTTTCCTGGGAGGGGGGGTTCTTTAAAGAAGGGCCATTTTTTAAGGGCTTAAAAGGGGGTTTTTTTGGGTTTTTTTCCCCAACCTGGGGTTTTTCCCCAGGGCCTTAAAAGGATTACCAAAACCATTTTCTTTGGGGGAAAAAGTTTGGTTTGAAGGGTTTGTTTTTTTTTTTAGGGGGGGAAAGGTTCCTTTTCCACCTTGTGGGGGCCCCCTTTTTGTTTTGGGGTGGGGCCCGGAATTTTTGGATTTTTCCAAGGGGAAGGGAAAATTTGGGGTTTTTAATTAAAAATTTCCCAGACCCTTCCCACCCAAATAAAAGGGATTTTTCCCTTTCCGGTGTTGGGGGGAAAAAATTTTTTTGGGGGTTTTTTTTCCCCAAAAATTTTTTTTTTTCTTTTTTTAAAAAAAATTTTAAAAAAAAAAAAGAAAAAAAAAAAAAAAAAAAGGGAGTTTTTTTCAAAAAAAAAGGGGATAAAAAAAAATAAAAAAAAAAAAAAAGAAATATTTTTTTTTTTTTCCCTTTTTTTTTTTTTTTTTCTTTTGGGAAAAAACAAAAAAAAAAAAAACAAAAACCTTTTTTTTTTTCCTTTTTTTTAAAAAAAAAATTTTTTAAAAAAAATATTTTTTTTTTTTTTTGTTAAAAAAAAAAAAAAAATTTTTTTTTTTTTTTTTTTTTTTCCAAAAAAAAAAAAAAACCCCAAAAAAATTTTTTTTAAAAAAGGGCCTTTTTTAAAAAAAAATTTTTTAAAAACAAATTTTGTTTTTTTTTCCCCCAAAAAAAATTTTTTTTCCCTTTAAAAATTTTTAAAAATTTTTTTTTTCTTTTTAAAAAAATTTTTTTTTTAAAAAAAAAAAATTTTTTTCCCAAAAAAACCCCAAAAAAAATTTTTTAAAAAAATTTTTTTTTTGTTTTTTTAAAAAAAAAATTTTTAAAAACCAAAAATTTTTTTAAAAAAAAAAAAAAACCCCCTTTTTTTTTTTCCAAAAATTTTTTTTTTTTTTTTTTTTTTTAAAAAAAAAAAAAAAAAAAAAAAACCCCCCTTTTTTTTTTTTTTTTCCTTTTTGAAAAAAAAATTATTTTTTGGAAACACGTTTTAAAAAAAATAAAAAAAAATTTTTTTTTCCCCTTAAAAAAACCCCTTTTTTTTTTTTTGCCCCAAAAAAAAAATTTTTTTTTTAAATTTTTAAAAAAAAAGAAAAAAAAACTTTGTTTTTTTTTTTTTTTTTTTCCCTTTTTTTTTAAAAGTTTTTTTTAAAAAAAAAAAAAAAAACCCCTAGGAAATTTTTTTTTCCCCCCCTTTTTTTAAAATTTTAAACCCTATTTATTTTATAATAGGATAAATTTTTTTTTTTTTTAACCCATATATATAAAATAATATTTTAATTAACCCCAAAATTTTATTAACAAAATATTTCTATATTTTGAAAGGGTTGAATTTTAAAATTTAACTTTGGGTTTGGGGGATTATAGTTTTTTTTTGTTTTTGGGTGGAAATTTTAAATTTAATTTTAAAAACATATTTTAAAAATTTGGGCCAATTATGGCCCCCGGGTTTTGCCAGGGCAAGCCGCCCAATTTTTGGGCTTGCCAAGAGGGGCATCCCAAAGGGCCCGGACGGGACACTGGGAACCCCTTTTGGGAATTTTGGACCCCAACCATTGGAAAATTTTTAAAAGGCCACATCTTGCCCCCAATTTTGGGATTTTTTTAAGGGAAGGGGATCTTTGGGTAGGTCATCCCTCCGGGGCAAAATAATCCGGGGGTTTAAAGTCCCCCTTTTCCTTGTGGCCCAGGGAGGTAACCCCTACCCTCAAACGGGGGAAAAGGGCCTTGTATTTGGGGTACTCTTTTGGGTAACCAAAATGGGGGGGTTTTGGGGGGCACCCATAGGCAGTTTTTGGCCCCTTTTTCCTTTTGGTGGGAAAGTGGACGTAAAGTGGGGGTGAAAATTTTAATTTTGACTAATATTTCTAATTATTAAAAATATCCCTTTATTAATAAACCCCCTTTATATAATAATTAAATTTTAAATTTTTATAAAAGGGTTTTTTCAATATTTAATTTTTTTTTTTTCAGTTTTATATTATAAAATTTTTTTAATATATATATTTTTGGGTTTTTAAATTTAAAATTTTCTCTCCCTTTCCCCTTTTAATTTAAATATTGTGAGATTTTTTTTAAAATATTTATTTATATTAAATTTTTAATAATTTTTTTTTATAAAAAAATTTTTCCAAAAAACCCAACTGGTTTTGGGAAAATTTAATTTATTAATAAATTATTTTTGTATAATTTTTAAATTTTATTATTTAAATTTAATATATTTTTTTGGGAGGGGGTTTTTAAAACAACCTGAAAACAAAAACTTAAAACTCCTTTTCCCAAAAACAATCCCTTTTAACTTTAAAAAACAAAAAAAAAGGCAAAAAATTTTTTGAAAAGGCCAAACGGGGGACCAAAACGAAACAGAAAAAACCCCCAAAAAAACCAGAAAAACCAAAAAAGAAAAGGGGAAACCAGGGCACACCGCAAACCACAGGCAGGAAAAAAAAGGGCCCCAAACCAAAAAAGGAAAAACAGAAAAAAAGCCCAGCGGGGAAACCAAGGGGAACAACAGGGGGACACCAAAAACCCCAAAAAACCCAAGAAAAACCACGGGCCAAAACGAACCGGAAAAAAGGGGAGGGGCACAACCGAAACCCAAAAAAAAGGGGAAAAACAGGACAGAACCAAAAACAAGGAAAAGGGATTTTCCCCAAAGGCAAATAGCAAAGAAACCAACGGCACACCAAAGGGAAAGAACCCTTTTTTTAATGGGAACGGGGCCCCCCACCAAGGGACCAGGAGGCCCTCCAAAAGGATCCTGGGGCCACCAAAAAAAAACAAAAAGTTTGCCCGGAAAAAGTTTTTTTGGTTGGGTTTGAAAAAAAATTTTCCTGCGGGGCGGGAAAGGTTTTAAGTTTTCAGGGCCGAAAATTTTTTCCTGGGGGAAAAAAAAACCCAACAAGTCTTTAAAAGGGGAAAGGGTTTAGGTTTTTTAGGGGTTTTTTTTAAAAATTTAAAGGTGGGGGGGGAGAAATATAAAAAATTTTTTGGGTAAAATTGAAAGTGGGGAAATAGGTTTTAAATTTGTTTTTAAGGTGAAGAAAGTATGTTTTCTTTTGTGGAAAAAATGGTGAAAATTGGAAATGGCTTTTGGGGGAAAAATTTCCCCAAAAAAAATTTGGGGTGTTTTTGAGTGGCCCAGTCTATATTAGGGTAATTGAAGTCACCTAGTATGATGGTTTTTGGGAGATACATTTACCCCTCCAGTGTTTTCGGGAAAGGGCCATGTGAGGTTCCTGAGTTTGTGGGGGTGGCCTGTAACATGCTCAATTTGAGAGCAGTTTTTATGGTTAATTGCCCCGGATGGTCTATGCATGGGTTGCCAAAATCTTGAGGTGTGGGTGCCCTTTGATGAATATGGATACTCCTTTTTGGTTTTGTCCTTTTTGGGGGAACGATGATATGAGGAAAAACCTGATAGTGCTGGGGTGCTCTCAGGAGCCTTGAACCAGGTTTCTTTACAGCACAGACATCGATGTTCTCCATACTGAAAAGGGGCCTAAAGTGTGTGCATTTTAATTTAGATTTCTGGCATTGAGCAGCATTACCCTTATTTTTTTTCCTTTTGTGTTCTATGGTAGGTTTAGAATTTGAGTTGCCTAAAAAGGCACTAGGGGGGTGGCAAGAGTTTGCCAATATCCAAATTTTGGGGGTACAGGTGCAACCCCCTTAAGCAGCTGGTTTGTCCAGCATGTCATCCCAGGCAGACAGACATTGACCCCCTTTGAATGACACCAGAGTTTAAGCCAATTGTTAAAGCTGATCATCTTATCTCTGTATTGTGGCATCATTTTTGGTGAAGGTAGGATACTGCTAAAGGTCAGGGTCATATTGCCGGGGCTACATAATCAGAGATTCCTCAATGTCTTTTTTCATGTAGTCCAAATTTGGGTCGTTTACCCAGCGGGACAATGACTGAGTATTTTGTACCTGCTTTGAGAGACCTGAGTGCTTGCTATGGGGGGATTCTAACAGGCAGCTTACAATTCTTTACTCATTTCGGTGGGGGAACCCAGTGTTCACTATAGTCACCAATGACTTTTTCGGGATTGTGTTTGGCCTTAAGGGCTGTGACGGGCATTTGACTTGAGGTCTTTTTAAATGTTGTGTTCTAGGTGGTGGTTGTTTGTGTCTGCTTTGGTGGCCTCTGCTTTTTGGTAGTTTTTTGATCAGAGCCAAAAATTGTTTTTGTGTGTTTATGTGTATGATTTGAGGTTGTATGGTATATGTGAGACTGGGTCTATAGTGTGTGGGTAACCTTTTCCCCTGGGTCTTGCCAGCCCCATGTTGAGAGAGCTCAGCCCCAGTTTAAAATAGTTGCATCCCTCGCATGTATTTGTGTTTTGTGGGAAGGGGGTTCAGTCTGAGGCAATTGTAACATTGCCTCAATATTGGTTCACCAGCTGAGCAGGAGAACAAGCAACTGACCCCTCACGCTAGAAGGAATAGAAAAAATTTTTAAAAAGTTTCCCAGGGGTTGCCCAGAAAGGGGCCTTTTGGGGTACTATCTATCAAGAGTGCTGTATAAAGGGTATAAAGTACTGTAAGCGTATTTAAAAAATAAAGAATAGCACTGGAGTCATAGAATGATCTTTTGTTATAGGATATGCTGATTAGATCAGTAGTTTTAAGCGGAAGGGAGTTTTAAGGGAAAAAATTTAAATTAAATTTGGTGCCCCAAAAGTTTAAAATTTTTTGGTGCCCTAGGTTAACCGGGGAAACAAAGTTTTTATCAGGGGCTGAAAGAAACTAGAACTGGCCCAAAAACCAATAAAAATATTTTGGGTTTAAACCTCACAAAACTGGTCCAACAGGCAGCTCAATGCTTCCCCCCCCACTGGGGCAAGGGAACTTCCTTAAAAATTTTGGGAAAGAATCAGTAACAGGAACTGCAAACAAAGAGCAGGGACCAGGAACCTCTGAAACTGGACTAAGCTTAAGGCGGAAAACAAGAGATATTTTTTTTTTTTTTAGAAAAAAGGAAACAGATACAGTAGACACTTATAAAAGCTTTAAAACCCATCACAGCCCAACAAACAATTTGCAACAATTACAGATTTTAAAAGTAACAAACTGAGAATTTAAGTGCAAAACAGAATAAATGCAGAAAAACAAAATGTATCCAAAATTTAAAAACAGTTGCTAGATAAATAGAAGTGGAAAGCCACAAAAAATAATTAAATCAGGTAAAGTCGCTTTTTAGCCCCTGAAGCTTGATTATTTCTGGCCACCAAGAGGATCTGTGCTGAGTAGGTAAGGAAAAAAAAGCTTAGCTTTTTTATATCAGGGGAAAGAAGCTAGGGAAATGGCCCAAAAAACCCAAAAGACTAAAATTACTGGCTGAAACCTCACAAAACTGGACCAACAGGCAGCTCAATGCTTCCCCCCACTGGTAAGCAAGGGAACTTTTTCCCCAAAATTTGGGGAAACAGTAACAGGAACTGCAAAAAAAGTGCAGGGATCAGCAAGCTGTGAAACTGGACAAATCTAGCTCAGTAAGGGGGAAAAAAAAGATATTTTTTTTTTTTTAGAAAAAAACAGAAAAAGATACAGTAAACACTTATAAAAGCTATAAATCGGGTATCACAGCCTACACAAACAATTTGCAAAAATTACAGATTTTAAAAGTAACAAACTGAGAACGTGCAAAAACAGAATAAATGCAGAAAAAAAAACAATGTATCAGCAAGCAGGCGAAATACAGTTGCTAGATAAATAGAAGTGGAAAGCCGCAAAAAATATACTTAAATCAGGTAAAGTCGCATTTTTGCCCCTGAAGCTTGGGTTATTTCTGGCCACCACAGGATCTGTGCTGAGTAATTAAATTAAAAAGGGTTAGGGGTTTTTTATCACTGAAAGAAGCAGGGAAATGGCCCAAAACGACCAATAGACTACAAGTTACTGGCTGAAATCACAAAACTGGACCAAAGGCAGCTCAATGCTTACTAAAAACAAAACTTTTTCCAAATTTAAAAAAATCAGTAACAGGAACTGCAAACAAAGTCCAGGGGTCAGCAAGCTCTGAAACTGGACACACTAGCTATGGGGGAAAAAAGAGATAATTTTTTTTTTCAGAAACAAGAACAGATACAGTAGACACTTATAATGCAAAAACGCTATCCCGCCTACACAAACAATTTGCAACAATTACAGATTTTAAAAAATAACAAACTGAGAATTTAAGTGCAAAAACAGAATAAAAAGGGAAAAAAAAACAATGTATCACAAAAGGGAAAATTTTGATAAATAGAAGTAAAGCCACAAAAATATTTAAACAGGTAAATGCTTTTTTGCTCTCTGAAGCTTGGGTTTTCTGCTACCACAGGATCTGTGCTGAGTAGGTTTGAAAAAAACCTTTCGTTTTTATCACTGAAAGAAGAAACTGGCCCCCAAAACCAATAGACTAAAATTACTTGAAACCCCACAAAAATGGACCAACAATCAATGCTTACTCCCACTGCAAGCAAGTGGAACTTCCCTGTTCCAAATTGTAAAGATTCAGTAACAGGAACTGCAAAAAACAGCTAAGGGACTCAAAGTAAGCCCTTTGAAACTGGACTATTCCCCCCAGCTTAGGTATGGAAAATAAGAGATATTTTTTTGTTTTTGAAACAAGCAGAACAAAACAGTAGACACTTATAATGCTATAAACCTATCACAGCCTAGACAAAAATTTGGAACAATTACAGATTTTAAAAGTAAGAAACTGAGAATTCAAGTGGAAAAACAGAATAAATCGAGAAAAAAAATAACAATTTTATCAGCAAGGTTTAAAAACATTGCTAGATAAATAGAAGTGGAAAACCACAAAAATATACTTAAATATAAAATCCTTTTTTCTCTGAACATTATCTGTTACCAAATTTTATATACATATAATTTATATATATACAAAATAAAATTTTTAAAATATATATATATATGTATTTTAAAATATATATATATATATATATAATATATATATATAATTTTAAAATATATATATATATATATATATATATAACACACACACACAAAAACTATAAAAACAACAATATATTTAAAAATATATATTAAACATATAAAAATATATATAATAAATATATATATACATATTTTATAAAATATATAAATAAAATTTTTAATATATTTTATATATATATATATATATAAAATTTTTTCTAAAAAAAAAACATATAAAAAAAAATATATATATAAAAAAAAAATATAAAATAATAAAAAATATACATATAAAATATATAAAAAATATATATATATATATAAATTTCATATATATATTATATAAAAAAAAAATATTTCACACTATATATTTTAAAAATAAACACACAATAAAAACACAATATATATATATATATATATAAATTTTTATATATAATATATATATATAACAAACAAAATAAAATAAATATTTTAAAACATAAAACAAATAACAAAAAAATAATAAAAAACACATTTTATATATCACTATAAAAAATATATATATAAATAACAAAATATATATATATATACACTATATATATATATATATATATATAAACACAACATAATAATAATATAATATATTAAAAACACACATAAATATATTAAACACACATAATATTTTATAATATAATAACAAATAATATATATATATATTATATAACCATATATATATATTTTAACCCCAAACAAAATATAATATATATATATATAATAACACAATAATATATAACACATATATATATATATATATATATATATAAAACATATATAATAAAAATATATTACATAAAATTTTATATATATAAATATATATATAAAAATATATATATATACACATATATATATAATATACATATATAAAAACACACACAAACATATATATAAAAAAAATATTATATAAAATATATATATATAAAAATATTTATAATATATATATAAACATATATATATATATATTTTATATATATATATATATATATATATATAAAAACATATATAAAACATATATAATAATATATATATATATATATATATATATAATAACATACACATATATAAAAATAATATATATAAAATATATATATATATATTATATAATAAAACTATCACATATATATTTAATATATAAATATATACACTTTTTATATATATTATATATATTTAAAATAATAAAACAATATATTTAAATTTTATATATTATACACACACATATATATAATATATATATTTTTTAATATATATATATAAAATTTTATATATAATATAAAAATAAAACACATATAAAAATTTTAAAATATATATATATATATACATATAATTTATCCCCCCCAAATAAAAAATATTATAAACACCACCCTAATAATATATATAATATTTATATATATAAAATAAATAATAAATATAAAATATATATATATTTCCCCAAACAAGAAAATATATTTAAACACACACAAAAATAATTTTGGGTTTAAATGTTTTACAAACAAAATTTTTAGCTACAAGGGTAAGTTTATAAAGGTCATACAGTTGTTATACCAATATAAACCCATAAATATATATATATAAAAAATATATATATATATATATATATTCACACACCCTATATATATATTTAAAACATATAAACACAACTATATTTTATATAAAAAATATACCCACACAATAATATAAAAAATATAAAACACAAATATATACAAAAAAATATTTTTCTTTTCACCACAAAAAAACATATTTTTTTTATTTACAAATTTTCTAATAACCACACACCACAACAAAAAAAAAAAAAACACACACACAAAATAAATTATCCCCCAAAAAAAAAAACCCCAAAAACAAAAAAAAATATAATAAACAAAAAAAACCCTATAATTAAAAAAATAAAATATAATCCCACCACCAACACCCACCAAAACAATAAAAAAAAATAAAACAAAAACCCTTTTCCCCTCCCGATATAAATAAAAAAAAAATAATTAATAATTTTACAAAACAAAAATAAAAAACCCCAAAAAAACACCCCTTAAAACAAGACAAATTTTTTTCATAAAACTAAACCCAAAGGAAAATAAAAAAAATTTTTAAAAAGAAAAAGGGGTAAAACAGATAAATGTTTTAAAACTAAAATACAAAAACCAAACTAAACAACCCTATTTCAAAAAACCATTTTAAAATTTTAATCACCAAAATTATTTTAACACTAAAACAAAAATTTTAAAAAAATTAAGGGAAAATTAAATTTAAATTTTTGGGAAAAAAACAAAAAATTTTAAAAAATAAATAAGTAAAATAAAATTTAAAAAAAATATTAAAAACCAAAAACTAAACGAAAATTGGGGTAAATAAAAGTAAAAAAAGAATATTTTTGAAACAAACAAGGGAAAACATTTTTTCCTCCGAAGGAACCTGCAAAATTCCCCTCCTTCCCTCCCCCAAAAATTGGGAATATTTTCTCAACCCAAAACCCAAATTCATTTTTCCTAAAAAGGGGCATCCCCCCACAATTGTTTTTTATTAATATTCCCCCTTGGTAATAACCCGCTTGCCCTTAAAAGACTTTTACCTTGGGGTTCCCCCACATACAAACCAACCCCAAAAAAACCCTTTAAATTCCTTGGGGGCTTAACCTAAAATTGGTTTTTTCCCTTGTTTTTTCAGGGGGCCCCCCGTTTTTTAAACTTAAAAAATCCCCCCATTGGGAAGTATTCCCAAATTTCCAAAATGGTTATAAAAAATCAAAAGGGAAATCCCCCCTTTAAAATTTTTGGGGCCTTCCCCCACTTTTAAAAGGAGTTAAAATTTTTATTAAAAAACCCCCCTTTAAACCCTTAATTATTTCCACTGAAAAAATTCCCCTCCCGGGTTTTTTTGCATTTACCTGGTTTTAACCCCTTTGACTTCCCCCCTAAAACCCCCCAATTGAACCGGGTGAGCATACCCCAAAAAATTTTTACCCCCCAGGGCACGTGCTCCTTCACAAAATTTTTTAAGGTTAGAAACCCCAAATTTTTGGTTTAAGTAAAGAAACCCTTTTTTTCCCCGTCCCAGGCCCCCCCGCCCCCCGGCCCCTTTACCCCCTTTTTAAAAAAAAGAAACACAAAACCCCCCCGTACCCTTAAACCCCCAAAAAAAGCTTAGGCTACAAAAATCCACACCAACTTTCCCCAAAAAAAATACCCCCAACACCCCCCCAAAAATTTTTAAAATTAAAAAACACTAAATTCCCCCCCAAAAGGGACCCCAAACCAACCAAAACCCCGAAAAACTTTAAATTTCCCATCAAACAAAAATTTTAACTTTTTCCCAAACTTTTAAAACCCAATTTATCCTTAGTATCCCAAACAGTTCCCCTCATTTTCCCCCCACCCACTTTAATAAAACTGCCCCAAATTAAAAACCTAAAACCCAACAGAACTAAAAACCTATCCCCCATTTCTTAAAAAACACAATCTTTCTAATTTCCCCCTCCAAAATCTTATAAACCCTTTTTTTGGTTGAAAACTTTCCCCCAAAACCCAAAAAATCCTTTTTCCCCCAAAAAAACGGGCCCCCAAAAAAATTAAAACTAAAAACCCCCCTTTCTTTTCCCCCGGGCCCAAAACCAGAAAAACCCCCATCCCAATGCTAAATATTTTTAGAAGCAAAAAAAAATCCGGTCACCTACTCCCCGCATGGTTTCAGAAAACCCGGGCCCCTAGTAACTAAAGCCCTCCCCTCTTCAAGACAAGAAACCCCTTAAAAAAAGGGGTGGAACTCCCTTTTTTTAAAGTCCAAACTTTAACGTCCTCAAACCAAATCCTTCCCCCCCAAATAAACCAAAATTATCTACAAATTCCAAATTCCCACCTGGTTCCCCCAAAGTACTTAACCCGGAAAAAGGTACCAAGCTTTTAAATTTGGGTTCTTCCCATAAAAACAAGGGGCCCACGGGTTCAACCCTTTTTTCCCCCTTATTCAGCCACCCAAAAAACCCCCAAAAAACCCCCACACCCGCAGCATCCAAATTCCAATAGAGTGAAAAAATCTTTAAAAAACCCTTTCCCACCCTTTCCCCAAACAACCCCAACAGGGATTTTTAAATTTAAAACAACCTTTTCCCAAAAAAACCAACTTTATCCCAAAAAAAAACTCCAGGCCCCCAAATTTTTTTTAACCGTTCTAACCCCCAAAAACCCCCCTTAACCCGGCTTCATATTTCCAAAAATTTTTTTCCCAAATTGCTCCATTTCCAAAAAAGGTTAAACCCCCAAATTTGGGAAAAAACCAAACTCCCAACCAAAATTTTTGGCTTAAATTAAAAAAAAACAAAAAAACCAAAGGGGCCCAAGTACCCAAAACTTAAAACCCAAAAAATGCCCTTGGGTGGCCCAAAAAACCCATCCAAAATTTCCTAAAAACCAAACCCCCCAAAAATTTTGGAAATTTAAAAACCCCAAAAAAACCCAAAAGGGAAAAAAACCCCGCATAAAGTTCCCTAAACCCCAAAATTAATCCCCCTTTTGGGAAATCAATTTTACCTTGTATCCGGACAGCCTTCCCACTTCCCCCCTTAATCAAAAATTTTTCCCAAAAAAAACCCCATCCCCCTGTACTGCTTTTTTAAACTCCACGGCTTTTCTTCCCAACCCCCAACCCTAAAAAATCAAGTTGCCCCTTTTCCCAAAATTTATCCCATTTTCCCCCAAAAAAGGGGCCCCCCTAAAAAACCCCAAAACCCATTCACCCCCCGGGCCCAAAACCTTTAAAAAATCCCTCCCCAAGCAAACTACTCCCAGAAGCAACCCCCGCACCAATAGCTTTTAGATGCCCTATAATATTTCGTTGGCCTAAAAAAATGGGAACCCCTGTCCCTTTTGAAATTCCCAAAAACACATCCAAACCTCCTTTAAAAAACCCCAAACCCAAATCTCAACAAATTTCCCAGGGGCCAAAAAATTCTCCCCAAGGGTGTGAAATGGGAAAACCCTTATCCCCTAAATAAACCCCAAAAGGGCACTTGGAATAATTAGTTTTCCAAAAACCCCCTTTCCCCCACAAACATGGGAAACTAAATTAGTATGCCGTGAAATATTAAAATTTTCACCAAAAATTCCCAAATTTTCCCGAAAAAACCAAAAAATTTTTAAATTAAAAAACCTTTAAAAATTTTTAAAAAAATATTTTTTTTTGTTCTCCACTTTAAAAGTTTAAATTCCCATCCACTTAAAAAATGCTCTTTAATTTGTGGAACTAACATTGGGTCCAAATAACCCAAAATTTTTGTCTTAATTTTCTTTGTAAGCCTTTTCTCCCTTCCCTTTTTTCAAAAAGGGCCTTTTTCTCGTCAACCACCCCCCTTTAACAAATTAAAAAAATAAATAAAAAATAAAATAAAAATTTCCCCCTTTTTGAAATTGAAAAAACCCTTGGTTTCTTTCACCCCCGGTTGAAATGGAAAATTTTGGGTTATGGGAAATCATTTGGGAAATTACTGGGAAGAACCCAAAAATTTCCTTTTGAAAAAAAATTATTATAAAAAAAAGTGGGGTTTAAAAATAGGGGGGAAAATAAAAAAAGATAAAAAGTATACAAAAATTACCAAAAGGGTTAAAAATTTGGTTAGAAAAAAAAGCAAAAAATTTGGCAAAACCAAAACCCAAAAAAAAAACAAAAAATTTTTATTCCAAAAAAAGAAACACAAAAAAAAAAGGGTTCCCCCCCCCTTTTAAAAAAAAAGGGGTCCTCAGCACTTTACTCTGTAACTTTGACTGGACCCCCCTAAAAACCCTCCCACTTGACCAGGCTGTAGCATATTTCAACAAAACATTTCTACACCTAGACACTGTCGATCCATTGCACAAAATCAAGGTTAGAACCTCTACAATCCCCTGGCTCAGTAAAGAAACCAAACAAATCCTCAAGTCCAGAGACACTGCCTGGCATTACTATAAAAAAAAACAAAGAAACACAAAGCCCAAGTACCAAGAACTGTGCAACCGTGCAAAAAATGCATTAGGCTGGACAAAAAAATCCTACTACACAACATTACAAACTAAATACCAACACAACCCGCAAAAATTTTGGAAAAATGTAAACCAGCTACTAAATTCCACCCAAAAGGCTACCCCCAAACCAACCACCCCTGACACTAAAGTTCCCATCGAAACACAATTCAACTCCCACTTTGTGAACTCAATTCTATCCTTAGTATCACAGGACAGTTCCTTCCTCACTATCCCCCCCACCACTTCAATCAAAAGCATGCTCTCCAAACTAAAAACCTCATCAACAGCAGCTGACCTACTCACCAGCTATTTCTTGAAACTCACAGCAGATGCTATTGCTATATCAGTCTCCACTCTCATAAACAGATCAATTGTTGAAAACCATGTGCCCAAACTCTGGAAAATATCCTATGTTACACCCATACATAAAGGCGGGACCTCCACTGAACGTAATAACTACAGGCCCATTGCTTCACTCTCCCCCCTGGCCAAAATCCTAGAAAAATGCATCCATACCCAGATGCTAAACTATCTCCTAGACAGCAACATCCTGTCACCTACTCAGCATGGTTTCAGACCTGCCCATAGTACCACTACAGCCCTCCTCTGCTTCACAGACACAGTAAACCGTCTGAAAAATGAAGGCCTACAGGTGTCAACTCTTTTTTGTATATGTCCAAAGCATTTGACACAGTCTCACACCAAATCCTGCTAAACAAACTAAACCAATATCATCTATCAAATTCCACTCTTACCTGGTTCCAAAACTACTTAACTGACAGGTACCAAGCTGTGAAATGGGAAAATTATCTCTCTCCTCAGCTGCGCATAACTATAGGAGTCCCACAGGGTTCTACCTTAGGACCACTACTATTCACAGTCTTCACAAATGACCTCCATACCTCCACACAGCATGCATCTATAATTCAGTATGCAGATGAAACTACCTTAATCTGTACTGCACAAAACATTCCCACCCTCCTGCAAACAACTCAACTAGCATTCTCTGACATTGAAAACTACCTTACCAAAGCCCAACTTATCCTCAATCCAAAGAAAACTCAGCTTATGGTTATAACCAGTTCTAACAAAAACACTAACAGTCAATTCACTATCTACTCCACAAATGCTACTCCAGTTGCTCCAGTGACACAGGCTAAGCTATTGGGAATAACCAGAGACTCCCACCTAAAATCTGATAGTCATCTCAACTTAACTATTAAAAAAGTACATGCCAAATTGGGGTCACTGTACCGTATCAAACCATTTCTTACCAACACAAGATCAGCCATTGCTCGCTCCCAACTTCTATCCACCCTACTCTACGCATCCCCCATTCTGACTAATCTCAACAAAACTGAACTAAGCAAAATGGAAGCCTGCTATAACAGAATTGCCCACTTTACTGCAAATTGATCATATAGAACTCATCACTGTACTGCTTTGAGACAGCTCCACTGGCTTGAACTGCAAATTGATCATATAGAACTCATCACTGTACTGCTTTGAGACAGCTCCACTGGCTTGAACTGCCCAACCTCCTAACCTACAATCGTCTCTGCCTCTGTCATTCTATCTATTACCTCCCCAATAGGTGTCCTGCCCTCAAAAACCTAGTACAACATCACTCAGCCAAAAGACCTCTTAGATCATCAAGCAAACTACTACTAGAAGTCACTAACAGCTACAATAGCTTTGGAGATGCACTATATAGTAATTCAGTGGCTAAATAAATGGAACTCTGTCCCTACTAGCATTCAAAACACATCATCCAAAGCCTCCTTTAAAGACCTCATCAGGCAACATCTCAAGCAAAGTTGGCAGTGCCATGATTGCTCCCCAGGCTAATGAAAGTAGATAACATATACATACTAAACCTAGAGCACTTGATAATAGTTTTCAATCTTACTCACAAACACTGGCTAATCTACAATGTATGCACTGTACCTGTGTACTATGTATATATTCTACCTACATTCCAAATTTCAAATGTACACCACAAATCTATTAATTACCTTTATTTTTAAAATTAATATTTTTTTGTTTGTTCTCTCCACTGTAACTGTTTATGTGCCGCATACCACTGTAAAAACATGTCTCTTGTAACTTGTGTGTATACTGATCATGTCTAAATAACTAAATGTGTCTGTAATTTTTCTTTGTGGAGCTTTTCTCCCCGGGCCTCTGCTGAAAAAGGGCCTTCTCGGCTCAGTCAGACACACCCTGTTAACAAATGTAAAATTAATTAAATAAATAAATAAAATAAAAATGCAGGGTAATGAAATAAGAACAAAACATTGGTGCTTTCCCACCTAACTGTTGAAATGAGAAAATTTTAGGAGTGGGTAGTGGAAATCATTTGGGAGTTACTAGAGAAGACAGAAATTTCTTCTGAAAATATAGTTAGGGCGTGGGATAAAAGTAAAGTGGAGTTTAAAAATAGGGTGGAAATAAAAGAAAGATAATAAGTAGTACAAGAATTACTACAGGGATTGACAAATCTTGAGGTATTGTAGAACTGGGGGAATCTCAAAGAACAAGAGGAGGAGCAATTGCAGAATGCTAAACAGAAAATAAGGGATTACTTCGATAATATGCACGAGTTTTGAAAGATTACTTTTAAGCAATTGTCTTTTGATAATAAATGTAGAGCAGAAGAAATTTAGCATAATGACTCAGGCAATAGAAAGGAGAAAGGGTTGTCGCTAAGCTTAGGGAGCCTATAAAAAGGAAGGCAACAAGAGATTCTGTAGAGGTGCTAGAAATATTTTGGAAATTTTCTGAAAGTTTGTATACCGCAGAAAAATATGGAAATCAAGAAAGTACACATGGAAAGGTCAGAAGTAGATGAGACTCAATTACTAACAGGTAGGACAGGAAAAGATGAGATAAAAATGATGTATAACCAATCCAGGAAAGTCCCCATGAATAGATGGTATTCCTGCAAAATTTTGGAAGCTAAGAAAGAAAAAACTGATAAAGATCTAGATGGTTTAAATGGTATTTTAAGAGGAGAAGCACCAACATCCTGGAAGAAAGCAGTTCTGGCTGTAATATCTTAAGAGGGTAAAGACCTATCAGATCCAGCTTCATACAGGCCCATTTCAATCCTAAACCACAATTCTAGGTTCATAGGTAGGTACTAGGCTATCTGCCAGAAGGCATTTATAAGCCTAGCCAGAATGTATTGGCTTTCGCCACCCCCTTAGATTAGTTCCCTGTGCCTCTGTCCAGCAGAACTACTGAAGTGATCCCCGGGGTAACCTTTCTGTTTTCCATCCACTTGTCAAAGTTTCTCTTGAAGAGTGTTAGTGAGGAGCGCTGCCTAATGTAGACTGGAATCTTGTTCCAAAGCATGGGAAGTTTCTAGGACAGGAATCTATCCCTCCAGCACGTCCTATTTATTGTTGTGGTGAGGTTTAAACCCCTACAGCGTGTGGCGTGTGACTTTGTTTTTTTTGTTTTATAAAGTTTTTATGTCTATAATGACTAAAAAGGAATGACAAAGGTGATGCCAAATTTGATAGATATGGATCAATGTGGTTTTGTGGAGAATAGGCAAGCATTTGACATTAACAGAACACTGATGATCCCAATGGCAGCAGAATGCAAGAAAATACCACTGCTGTTGGTGGGTCTCGATGCAGAAAAAGCATTCGACAGAGTAAGTTGGGAGTTTATGAGCATGGCAATGGAAGCATTTACATTCTCTGATAAAGTTATAAGGTTGATTAGGAGGATATAAGAGGCATTAGAGGCAAAAAGTGGGTTGGTTCTTCTCTGATCATTTCTGTTTCAGTAGAGAAGCCAGGTAGGGTTGTCCTCTTTTCCTTTTGTTATTTGTATTATATTTAGAACCATTGGCAAAGAAAAAAAGGGACTCAGAAATTGAAGGCTATAATAATTGGTATAGTAGTCAAGAAAAGCTAGCTCTATTTACAGACGATGATATTTTATACCTGATTAAACCAGAAAATGACATTTCAGTGTTGTTGAACAATTTGAAGCAGTCTCATACCTTTTCCGGATACAAAATTAATGACGCTAAAACAAAGGCAATAGCTATAAATTATGTAACCACGTATGAATTGGTTCAGCAAAATCCATATTTATGGGGACATGACAAAATGAAGTCCTTAGCAGTACGGATTAAAAAGGATTCTAGTATAGCAGCTAAGGATATGTAGGAAGAGACTAAACAAAAGGTAATACAAAAACTGAGAAATTGGAAATTCTGTTATATGGATACGGATAGCAAGAAACAAACAGTTAAAACATTTTTTTGTCTCTTTAGTTTTATACACAGGTCAGACATATTTTTAACAACCAGAGGAGAAGCTGTGGATAACAATTAATAAAGAGCTAAAAAATGTTATCTAGGAGGGGAAGACGGCAAGATTCAAGTGGGATAAACTGATTCTTCCAACAGAACAAGGCAGTTTGAGATTACCCAGTTTGAAGGGGTATTTCAGAGCTACACATTTAAGACTCCTATGCATAGCACAAGCAGAAATTCAAAGTGGAAAGGGATGATGATAAAACGGGGGGGGGGGGTTCAAGATGTAAGAAGAGACTGGTATTTTGGATGCAGATCCTTAGGGAGAATAACAATAGCCATACAGATTATTATTTTTATAAAGTAGCAAAAAGGATTCTAAGAACTAAGCCTACATGGGAATGGAGAAGGGAGATTCTGACGATAAGGATAACCTCAATTAGGGATACTGACAACAGGCAAGTGGGGGCTGAAATTTATTGGAGAAAACTGGAAAAAGAACCAAGGTACTGGGAGCAAATAATTAGAGAAGGAGAAGTAACAGAATGGGAAGAGGCCAGGAGTTTATTTGGACTGCAGGCTAAAGATTGATTGCCTTCCCTATCAATTTTTAATATCGGATTATAGAGAAAGAGAAAGAAATAGGAGGATCCTAAGTGAAATACCAGCACAGGTAGAGTTTTTAGTAGAATGCAGAACAGAAACTGCTGGTAAAAAGGAATAATTAGTACAGCATACAAAATATTGCATGATAACTATAAGAATCTGAGGAGGTTAGAAAGGATTGGGAAGCAGACTGGATAAGCAATTCAGAAAGAAACAATGGGGGTATATGTATGTCTCCCAAATATGCAACAATAAGATGATTTAGGATCTTTGCTTGGAAATGCTTATGTAGGCATTTTTATATCTCATGTAGATTCCAAACACTTTTTCCTCAGGTAGGCAGCAAATGTTGGAGATGTGATGGGGAAAAAACAGGTAACTGGGGACATATTTTATGGGAGTGTAATAACTTGGCACACTTTAAAGATTCCCTGCAGACTACTCTGTCAGAGATACTGGGTGAGCAAACTGGTGTAAATAGTGAAATGATTTTTTTGAGAGATGATCCAGAATCGGCTTTGCCTAGACATAGTAAGCCCTTGCTGAGTCTAATTATGGTGGCTGCCAAAAAAAGCAATTGGACATGGAAATCAAAGTCTAAACCAACGTACCAGAAGTACCAAGGAGGTAAATGTATTATAGAGGTATGTAGCAGCTGTAGTTGTGCCTTGTTTGGATGTAAGGAAGCAAGGGAAATCCCACACAAGAAGGGATAAACATAAAAGGGGGTAGGAGGAGGGACTGAATATGGAGATAAAAACTGGAATTGGGATCATTACAAAAGGGTAAGAACAAATTACACAGACAAAAATAGGAACTGTGGGAACAGTAGAAGCAGAGGAGGAACGAGGTTTAAAAGAAGGCAGGATTTGAATGAGCTACAAAATGTTTGACTGAAAATGACTGAATAGATTATAAGTGATATATAATGTTTGCAATTAAAACTATGCTAATATGGTTTGTGATGTATAATGTTTGCAACTAATATGTCAAAATGGTTTGCTTTCATTTATATAAATGTGCGATTGCCTATGCCACTTGTGCGGATCTGCCCAGATCTGCTTAGTCTGTCTGCCACAACATTTTCTCTGATGGGATGTATGATGCCTGAATTTCAAAGAATGCTGTAGAGCTTTCTCCCAGGCTGTCATTGCCAACTGGCACAGACGGTATGGCCATGTATCCTCTTGTTTGTTGAGATAGAACAGTTGTTTAAAAACTTAGCATAACCTTGGATGTCCTTCTCTTCCATGTTGCAGTATTCATAACAGTAGGGAGGTGGCTGCCTGGAGCACTGGACATCTGGCCAGTATACCGAAGTCTTAGAATAAGGGGTATGTGCGACACTGCATGTTGCAGCCATAAACCGATGTTGGCTCTAAAAGTGACGTCTGCACATATCCAACCTAGAACTGACTGCCACATACAGTTGTACCCCTGGGATACAACAGGGAAGGAAGCTTTTCAGACCCACATATACCACCAGTCAAGGAGGTAAATGTATTACAGAGGTATGTAGCAGCTGTAGTTGTGCCTTGTTTGGATGTAAGGAAGCATGGAAAATCCCATGCAAGGAAGGATAAACAAAAAAAGGGGGTAGGAGAAGGGACTGAACACTGCAACATGGAAGAGAAGAACATCTACGGTTATAGTAAGTTATTGCACAACTATTCTATGTCCTTCTATTCTCATGTTGCAGTATTCATAACAGTAGGGAGAGTACCAAAGCTTTAGGTAGGAGCCTGGAGGCCAAGTTGGGAGGTAGGATCGATGAGACCCTGTAAAAATTACCTAGTAAACCCAGCCCTGGCTCTAGAAATCAAATCTAGTTTGTAATGCTTGGCAAAAGTATGTACAAAAGACCAAGTGGCCACCTCCAAAATGGAGGCATAGTCAACGCCTCTAAGGCTGTTAAAGAAGCAGCTGCCCTAGTAGAGTAAGCCTTCACACTGGAATTTAATTCTTTTCCATGAAAGAAATAGCAAAAGGAGATTTCCTTAGAAATCCAAGAGGCAACTGTCTGTTTTGACACTGCTTTTCCCAAGGCCCTAGAGTGAAAGGAAACAAAAAGCTGGTCAGGCTTTCTAATGGTTTTGGTCTTGTCCAGGTAATACCTTAGCTGTCTATAAACATCCAAGGAATGTAAAGTTATTTCTGAGGAGTTTTGAGGTTGAGGGAAGAAAACAGATTAATGGTCTAATTCAAGGAGAGCTCATTAACCACCTTAGGCATGAAAGAGTGGTTGGCCCTGAGGGAGACCCTGTCTGTGAAAGATAAGGTAAGGAAGGGTAGCCATAAATGCTTGGATTTCTGAGACCCTCCTGGCAGATGTAAGGGCCACCAGCAGTACTGTTTTCCAAGTACAAGTTTAAGTGATGCTGAGTGAGCTGGTACAAATGGAGGCAGAGTGAAATTTTCATGCACAAAATTAAGATTCCATGATGGAAGGATAGGTCTACGAGCGGGTCTGATGTGAAGCACCCCTTTTAAGAAGAGTTTTACATCTAACCTGAATTCCGAAGGCGATATCAAAGGAAGGCAGGCAGATATGGCTGACAAATGCACTTTTACCGAAGAGTATGTCAGTCCAAAATGTAGAAGGTCACACAAGAAAAGGGTCCTGTTTTTTCTTGAGACCACCTGGAGAAACCTTTCCATTTTGATACATAATTTCTCCTGGTACTAGGTTTCCTGGTCTCCTGCAGGACATTGAGCATGTCCTCTGAATACAGGTGTTTGAAGGGGATCAGAAGTCTATCACCCATAGGGTCAGTTTGAGGTTGAGCACCTGAGGGTGGATGAGAGTTCGCCTGTCTTGTGCGAGGAGGTCGAATCGGTAAGGCAACCTGTGGTGATCGCCCTTGGCTAATAGATGCAGTAGGGGAAATCAATGCTGTCTTGGCCAAAAGGGGGCCACAAGCAGGAATTTTGGTTTGTCCCTCTGAATTTTCATAAGGACTTTTTGAATCACTGAGAGGGGGGGGCATAAAGAGACATCCTTGCCCAAGACAAAGACAAGGTGTCCACCTTCCAAGTTTGTGGATGTGGGATTCTGTTGCAAAACAGAGGCATCTGTCTGTTCTCAGAGGAGGCAAACAGATCTACCTGAGGAATACCCCACCTGTGAATAAGATCCAAGAACACCTCCCTGTGAACCATCCATTCATGAGAAGGTGCTGAGGGTGTCTGCCATCACATTCTCTGCTGAAGGAATGTATGCAGCTAAGCAGGTGAATGTGTAGTTTTGCTGCTAGGGACCAAATCTGGATTGCCAAAGTGCAATGTGGATAGGACCTTATCCCTCCCTGCTTGTTGATATATCACAGAACAGTCATTGTCTGTGACTACCTTCAAGGTGCCTGGTAGGAGAATTTGTTGGAATGTTTGAAGTGCCAAGAGAAGGACCCTCAATTCTTTGATACTGATGTGCTCCTTTTGTCTCTGGGTGGACCACTCTCCCTGAACTTTGTTCTGGTTGTTGTTGATTTCCAGAACTGGTCCCCAACCCACATGTGATGCATCTGTGTAGAGGTGTTGAGAGGGTGAGGGAATCTGAAAGGGTATTCCCTGATTGAGGCTGATAGAGGAAATCCACCATTCCAGTTCTTTTTTCAAAAGCATGGGAGAAGAGGGAGGGAAACATCCAGAGGATGGGAGTGTTGGCTCCACATATTGTTCAAGACCCATCGGAACTTTCTCATATGCAGCCTTGCAAAGGGAAGCATGGGAATCAAGGGACACCATGTGGCCTAGGACCTGCAGAAATTTCCTCGCTGAGATGGTTTGGAAGGAATGAAGAGATTGGAAGTAATGCGTGAGAGCTTCCATCTTCTGGCATTGGATGAAGGGTGCCATCTTGTCTGTTCTTATTCTGCATCCTAGGAAGACAAGATCTTGGGTAGGTGTCATATGAGATTTTAGTGGTTCACTGTGCACCCTAGGTCTGCCAAAGTTCTGCACACCAATGTGTAGGTGGTGGTAAAGGGAGTGGCAGTCCTGGTGTAGGGTTAACAGGTCATCTAGGTATGGATATATTTGTATGCCCTGTAGAGATCCTAAATGGCTGCAGAAAACTGAAAATGTGAGGAACCTACTGAGAAGTGTAGGAATTTCCTGCAGCTTGGGTGAATGGGGATATGAAGGTAGACATCCTTCAGAACCAGGGATACCATGAAGGCTTGGCTGGGGATAAGGGGTAAGAGATGGTGCAAGGTGAGCATCCTGAAGGTAGGAACCTTGAGAAATAGATTGAGGGTAGACAGATCTAGAATTGGTCTCCAAGGGCCATCCTTTTTTGGGAACAAAAGCATCCTGGAGTAAAATCCCTTGTTTGTCTGATCTGGAGGGACTACTTCTACTGTGCCCTGAGCTAGGAGCTGATCCAAAATTGGAGGGAAGAGGAAGCTGGCTTGAATGTGGTTGAGGTTTGCCCTGGAAGGGGACTGACCACCAAGCCATGAAATAACCTTTTTGGATGATGGAAAGGACCCAAGCCTCTGAGGTGATTTCTGCCAGGAGAGTAGGAAAAGAGTGGGGTGGATGTGGGTAAAGGGTTTAAAGTCACAATGGAGGAGCTCTGTCAGGGTCATGCTGCCTCCGAAAGGGAGTAGGGGTTGAGATGGAGGAGGGTCAAGGAGTTGTTAGCTTCCTAGGGTGCCTCCGTCCTTTGGATTGTAGAGCGGTAGAGTGAGAAGACTGCCGCCTTACAAAACTGGTCCTTTGTGGGTAGTTCCTGTGGCATCTTGGAATAGGCAAGACTAGCAAATGTTTTAAATGTTGCAATTCCTTGTCCTTTTCTTGGACAGATTTAAGGAGCTCTGCAGAAGCAGTGCCAAAAAGAGCCTTATTATCGAGTGGGGCACCCAGTAATTTGGCTTGTACATCCATGGGTTGGGGCTGGAATCTCATCTAGGAGTACCTTCTGAGGACTGAACCTAATGCTGTAGATTTGAATGATGCTTCTACAGCATCATAACTGCAATTGATGGAGTGCTTGGTCAACTGAGAAGCAGTAGATAGGGTGGACAGCTGAGACTGCAGGAAAATCTGCACATCTAGCATTAATGCAGAGGCCTTGGACAGGGAATCTAGAACAAACCTAGCCAAACCTGGTCGATTTCTTTGAAACATTCACCAAGGCCATTGACGAGGGGAAGGTGGTCCACACAGCCTACCTGGAACTCGCAAAAGCCTTTGATACAATACCCCACTCGGGCATTATAGATAAGCTCACCAGCTTAAATATAAACCCCTATGTCACTAGATGGGTTGCAAACTGGCTCAAGGACAGAACTCACATGGTTAGAATTGCTGGAGCCATGTCAGACTCCAAACCAGTTACAAGTGGCGTCAGACAAAGCTCAGTCCTGGGACTTCTCTTGTTCGGTATATATTTCTCGGAGGTACAGGCCAACACAGAAGGACTGTGGTTGACCAAGTTTGCAGATGACTGCAAACTAGGCGCCATAATCGACTCTCCAGCCAACACAACCATCCTACAAAAGGGCCTCATAGAAACGGACAACTGGTGCCATGGCCTCAAGCTAAACGCCAAAAAGTGTATACTCATCCCCTTTGGCAAAAACAAAGTGCTCATAAATTACCACATAGGTGGCAATCCATTAAGTACAGAAGTAATTAGGGACCTGGGGACCCAAGTTGACAGCAATCTCTCATTTGAAAACCATGTGGCCAAAGTGGTTAGAAAAACATTTTATATAGCCCACCTAATCATGAAGGGATTCACATCTACATCAGGGGAGGTCATCGTACCTCTTTACTCATCCCTCATCAGGCCCATAATTGAGTACAATGCCCCTTTTGGGATGTACCTTACCAGACACCTGCAGCAACTGGAAAGACCCCAAAAGTACCTCACCAAGAGGATCAAAGGGCTCAAACAGATGCCATATGCTGCCCGGTTAAAGGAACTCCAGCTCTACTCAGTGGCGTACCGCCTGCTCAGAGGCGATCTGTGCCTGACGCATAAAGCCATGTCCAACCCGGAATTAATGGATATGCTGCACCTCAGAAAATCCAAATCCTACCGAGCTACGCACTCAAGAGACTTGAACCTCAGCACTGAAATAAATAGGACATGCTGGAGGGACAGATTCATAACCCAGAGGCTCCCTTCACACTGGAATAAAATCCCAGTCCAGGTTAGGCAGAGTCTCTCATTGACTCTCTTCAAGAGGAATCTTGATGAGTGGATGGGAGATCGTATGTTTACCCCGGGTATCACTTCTGTGTCACTGTTAGACAGAGGCACAGTACACTAACCTGGAAAAAGGGCATAGCAAAATTCATTTAAAATGGGTGGCGAAAGCCAAACACACTCTGGCTAGGCTTATAAATGCCCTAGGACAGATAGCCTAGTATGAACCTATGTGGGTCTGATAGTTAATAGATCTAATAGCTAGTGTGGAAGAAGTATATATTTTCTTCCCCTGTTTATCCATGAATTTGCTATCCTTATCTGTAAGGAATAAAGAAGAGGAAGACAGCTGTCTGGAAGATTTGTCTGCTGACACAGCAATGACTGCTGGGTTTGCAGGGGGGTTCTTAAACCAGAACTGTGCATCCTGGAGGACCTTGTAAAACCTATCAGGACATTTGGAAGCTGGGGGTTGAGAATCTGGGGTCTGAGATGCATCATTAAAGGCTGGAAGCAGAGGAGGAACTGCAGATGGAGAAGGCTGGTCCATCTGCAAGAGCTCAAAATACCTCTTTTTAGTCCCAGAAATCATCAGAGACCTGCCATCTGAAATGTTCTTTCATAATTGTTAACGGTGTCCTCAAAGGAGAATTCCTCCACATGAGGATTCAGGACTAATGGTATCCTCCTCCTCAGAAGTAGCAAAGCCCTTGGGTGTCTCAATTTGGAAACAGTAAGTCAGGGATTCATCAGAAGTAGAGAGTTCTTCCTCGGACTCCTCCAAGACCTGCACAGGCGGTAGGGAAGGTTGGGGCACCTGGGACTGCAGGGCCTGGAGGGCTCTGAACAAATTCTGGGGAAAAAGCCGCCCATCAAGGTGCTGGTTCTGTAACCCTGTGCTTTTCGTTTTGTTTCCTCTTAACAGGAATAGTACTAGTAGCATGTTTTGTAGCAGACACCGGGGTGGATGGTAAGGCAGTAGTAGGCCCCTCCGATGCCATGAGCCGTGGTTCACTCTCACCATCAGGGCCTGATGGTTGATCAACCTCAGTGGATGTACTCTGTGTTTCTACTAAACTGGCTTCCACCATGGGTCCTGGTTCCAGCTGTGAAATTGATGTCTGATGAGACCCTGGGCTAACATCTGCCTCGAGAATCTCACCGGACTCCTGGGGCGCAGCATGGGTGTCAGGCCTAACTTTTTTGGCCTTCTTCCAAGGACACTCCGAGGAGGTACATACCCCACCCCTCCATATCCAATGCCAAACATCGAAGCCTTTGGTTTTCTAAGTATAACTTTAAACTAGCCAGAACGCTACACAGTTTTGGGTACAAAGGACTGGCAGATGTCACAAGACTTATAGTAGTGGCCTTCCCGAAACAAAACAAACACTGATTGTGCTCTTCCTTATGTGGAATTTGTATTCAACAAGCACACTTTCCCTTCCTAGCTGACATGTACATCTGGAAAGCAAGAAGAAATATAATCAAAAAACCTAAAAGGGTACTTATCTGCAGCGGACAGCTGAAGTCAGACGAGCAAACAGATTCCCGGAGCTGACAATCGGAGGTACATAGATCACTGCGGTAGTGGTATGTGCAGACATAACTTTTATAGCTGACATTGGTTTATGGCTGTGACATGCAATGTCACCTGTACCCCTTATTCTAAGACTTTGGTGTACTGGCCAGATGTCCGGTGCTGCAGGGAGCCACCTCCCTACTGTGAAGAATACTGCAACATGAGAATAGAAGGACAGACCACATTATAATGGTGTTGTCCATAGCCACCAGAAGAGGACCCGGAGTCCATACGCAGTGACCGACTTTCAAGGCATGGACCACAGCCAGCATTTCCTTGACAATGATGTGTTCCTCTGCATCCTTGGTCCCCTAAGTGGTATGCACTTGCACTCCCATTGACACAGCTCCCCAAGTGAAGTCAGACCAATCTGTCTGAAGAGATTAAGCCAGAACAGAAGGGAAGAAGGGAAGTCCTGAACTGATACTCAACTGAGCTCTCCACTACTGCAACTCTCATCTGATCAAAGGCAGCACCAGCAACTGAGATTCCATGGAACATAGGTGCTGGATCCCACAATTCTGGACATACCACTGAATTTTTCTCATGTGGAAATGGGCCAGTGGTTATGATGAAAATCACAGAAGTCATCAGTCCTAGAATTTTTAAGAATTCTCTTGCAGAGGTGGTGTTTCTTCTGGAGAATTCCTGAAACACTATCTGGTAAGACAGGACATTGCCTTCAGGAAGCAAGGCCATTCTTTAGTTGGTGCCAATTACTTACCTCAGGAAGACAACCCTTTGTGAGAGTGTCAGACATCACTTCTGAAGGTTCAATTTGAACCTCAGTGGGAGAATAAAGTCAAGCCCTTCTTTAGCAATTCCAAACACCTAGATACAAACCCTGCACAGATCAGCAATTCATCTAAGTAAGGAAAATAGGAATGGCAAGAGTCTGACAGTGGGCCACTACTGGAGCAATGCATCTCCTAAACACTTGAGGTGCAGTGGATAGCCCAAGGGTAATGCAGAGAACAGACACTTCAAAACAGGCACAACAAATCTCAGAAATCTCCTGAAGCAATGAGCAATGGGGACATGGTGATATGCATCCTGCAAGTCCAGGGTTACCATGAAGCATGGTTTGGCAAAAGAAACAGTACTGTCTGCAAGGTAAGCATCTTGAACTTGGGGATCCTGAAAAAGGTATTCAGAAAGGACGGGTCCAACACCGGTCTCCATGATAGCTCTTTTTTGCGAACCAGGAAAATTCTAGAGTAGAAACCTTTCATTTTCTCCAAAGGGGGGACCAGTTTTATGACCCTCGAGTCCAGCACTTGCTGGAATATAGGAGAGAATAACAAATTCTGGTCCGGTGGGTGAGTGGGGAACCCCCTTGAATGGGGGGGGGGATAGATATTCCTTCCACTGTCTGTCATCTCTGCCAACAATGCTGACCACCCATTTGCCAGAAATGACTGATAGCCAGGCTGCCTTGCATTACCTTTTGAGATGGGACACCTGGGTGGGGGACTTAGAAAAGCCAGGTGGAGTGCCTCGGCATAGTAATAGATTGGAAGGGGAGGTTATCCTTTTTGGGAAAAGAATCCCTATTGTTAGGTTTGGCGGAGTTCTTGTCCTGCCACTTCCTTTTGGAGCCTTGTTTTTTGTTCAGCTGGGACTTCTGCCTGTTGGGCCACCACAAATTATTCTGCTTAATGGAAGGGAAACATGGAAATATGGAACATTTTTGATATCCTTTGTATCAGTTTACTCTGTCATCCCAGTGTTTAATCCACTCAATCCTAAAACCCCCTTTTTGTATACTTCAGTTCATAAAGTCCAAAACGTTTTGGGTCTGGCTTCATTAACTAAGTGACTTACCAGTTAAGGGCAAGGAATTATTACCAAAGTGACTAAGACTGATGTCCTGCAGTGGAGAAATTAATCTCTGCTTGACACCTATTATTCATACTTATGTTTATATTTGCATAACTGAGAGACCCTAGACTTTGAGGTGTATGCATGGTGTGAAAAAACGATGTTGAAAAACAGGACAATTCTATGAAAATACTGGTATATATCACACTATAGTGGAAATATTACTAGTTGTTTGTTAGTATTTATGAAAATAGGCAATATTTCCATATGTACTTAATACTTCAATAAACAAGTGACTTACAAACTGTTGAATGACATTAGGTGAAACTTAGATGTTTTTAAAGAAAACCATCTTTAATATTTGCACTGTACATTGCACATCTTGAGAGATATCCAGTATTATCTACGTTACTAATTATACAATTAAACATATATTTCACATTTCTGTAAATATCCCAATACCCAAGCAATTGTAGAGACATTTCTTGTTGTCATATGAAAGCTTACATCTGGTTAAACATGTTCTAACAATGTATGCCTAGGTTGCACAGTCTTCAAAAAAATGAAAATTTGTTATTGAAAATTTAGAAAAAAAATAAATTGGGTTTGGGTGCATTATAATGCACTATCATATTTATGGAAAAGACGATCAATGCACTGTTATCACTGTAAAGAATACTTCTTACTGATAACATTGCTATTTCTACAGTTTTTAATAGATTTCATTGTTCACAAATTATTTATATTTGTTTATCCTATAACTTTTAAGTTTATTTTTTCAGATGATGTTCTGGAATGTAAGATGTGTGTAGGCTGCTAGAGGTTTGACATTACATACCACATAGGTGTTAATGGTCTAATTAGCCACTGTACCAAATACACAACCAGAATCACGTTGAGCATTCATAATCTCATTTTTTAACTCATCAGAAAAGTTCTGACTGTACAACCAAGCACACCTCCTTACCACCACAAAAGCACCTGCATTTCTAAAATGGACCCTTCCAATGCATTGCTTAAAGCATTTTGAATCACAATGGAAACATCTTTATCACAGACTTTTTTGCTCAGCAGGTAATGATGCAGCAAATTCATCTAAACTATATGTATATATCTGAACACTACTGTGCTTGACTGTGTCAGCTTTTTTCCCTGCAATTATAGCCACTTGCCTCTCATAGGGAACCAGAGATTGCTCCCAACCGAATACATCCATAAATCTAATCAGCATTTAGAAAAAAGAACATATGTTTGGGTTTCTGAACCCGTTTGTCCTCAGAGGAAACCGACTGATCATACTCCTGACACTTTTGGAACCTTGGATTCCGGATTCCCTTCAAAATCAGATCCCTGAGTGGGTGAATGGGGAGGAGCACCAGCATTGCGCACAAATTGGGTTGTACCCCATAATCCACTTCCTGAACAATGGATCTACCCATAACCACCATCTCATCACCACTAGTCTTACTGTCTTCACTGCTTGTTACATTTGCAAGCATACAATTCTCATCCAGCAGGCTTTGTGCAGCCACAGCTTATCTTCTTTCTCTTCCTGCTTCTTTCAGTAATGGTCTTCAATCCTTCTACATTCAGTTTTGATTTCTTTCTTTTCACCTGCCCCTAACATCTTTTTCTACATTCTCTTAGCAAAAAAATGATACTTTCTTCTGTAGACTGAAGATTTTTCTGGTAGAAAAAAATGTTATACTTTCCTGTAACCTGCATGTTACATAAAGCAGTTTCCTTTTGAGTATATATTCTCTTTGCTTTATAGACAGTTTCTTTTTCTTCCTTGCCAGTTGTCGTAAACATCATTCTTTCTTTCCTTTATTTTCTTTTATATGCTCTGAACCTTCAGATTGATAAACTGTTGTATCCATAATTTTTGTCAGTGGTATCTTGTTCAATAGGGACTGAGTGACCTTTATTAACAACAGACACTTATTTCATAAATGTGTTCTATTTGTTCTTTGCCTAGCATTATTTTTCTCAATAGTCCAGTCATTAATATTTGTAACAAAAGTTCTCCAATCCATGCCAATTGCACAAGTACAATCATCATCAGTAAGTCTATATTTACTACTAATCATGGTAAACAAATAAATCTCACTATCAGGTGCTACCTTTAAAACTACATAGCATTTAATACACTGTACAAAATTATTTGGCAAATTATTAAAGGCATACTCATTTTAAGGGATCCATTTTCAGCTGCAAATTAATACAAAATTCTAAAAGAAAAGGATAATCGAAATCAGTTACCACAGAATTCAAAGAGATTTTAAATCAACTTCTATGAGAAAAATTACGGATACAATATACAACTTAGTATTAAATTAAATAAAATAAACTTGCTCTGAATGTACCAGTTGTGAAAGTTGCACAAAAGATGGAATTCCCTTACACTGAGTGCAAATGTACACAGTAGCTTTTCTGCTCACTACTGCTAGCAGTCGCACCTTTTTTTAACAGTAAACATCAGTAAACTAAAAACCAATACAGGGCTGTTTCAGACAAACTCTGGATTGTCCTCTCTCTAGTCTGTATGAATTTACAGCTGACTAGAGCCCATGGGATGGCTAGAGTTTGCCCGTCTAAAACCTATCCTTTTCTAACAGTGAAAATTAAAAGTAAAACAACAAAATATAAATCAAACTAAATCTTCTTATCTATAATCTATCCCTTTCTTCCTACAAACAGTGAAAAACAATGGTAAAAAATAAAATACAAATCAAAATAAATCTTCGCTTACCTGGCAGCTGCACAGTTAATCAGAAATCCAATACAAGATTGTTTAGATAAGCTGAACTCTTACAGCAAATTCATCACATAAGTATACTAACACCCTTGCCCCTTTGGTATTCGGCCAGGCAAAGGAATACAACAACAAGGGTAACCCACATTGTTATTACTGCAAGAGTGAAGCATGATTAACATCTGTAGTCTCAACATTCCAACCTACACTGTGGGAAATCTGCTTACTTGATCAATTATGGCATTTTGATCTGAGGGAAGGTGCTGTTGGACAGACTCATTCCAGGTCATCTACGTTAGCTAGCTAGGATAGTATGAATGCATCCCTTCCTGCCCATTTATATACCATATGACTGCAGTGCTGTCTAATTACCATAAGCACCACTAGATTCCATACAATGCTGAAAATCCACACTGCATAATACACAGCCCACTTGATATTTGTATTCCCATCCTAAGGACCCCCCTCCCATAGTTTCAAGGGCTCTGTATTCGCTCTACAGGCAAGAATCTGATGCATCTTTAATCAGGATTTTATGCGGGAGAACAAATAACATCACTGAGTTGAAAACCAGCTGTTTTACTTACCATATTTATCCAATCTGAACTGCAGGGATCACTGGCAACACCAGTTCTAGTGGATGATTTCACAAATCATTTCTCAGGTAGCACTGGATTTCTTTTAACATGAAAATGGAGGCAGACATGCATTCTATGGCTTTTAGCATCTCTCTGGACATCATTCAAGACCTTGTTGATCTTTTCAAAAGGTCTACTACAAGTGTTAATATGTTAGTAACTCATGACTTGCTCACTGACACTTGCTCTAACTGGCAAATGCTCTAACTTTCACTAACCCAGTCCTAGTGGATCACATAGTCCTCCTACTACCCGATACTACTGAACTGCATAGCCTAACCACAATCCTAACTCTTAACCTAAGACTCCCACCTAGTCCCTAGCCCTAACCCAAAGGTTCCTGATTGCTCCATAAGCTTAAACTCCCCTCCTACTGCCTAACCATAAATCTCTCTCCTCCCAGTTGCTGCTTGAAACTTTAAATCTGCACTCCCATCTGCTTTCATTTCCTCTCCATGGCTGCTGCACTAACTTTGCCAGAACTTGGCTACTGTGTTTGGGTGAAGTGCCTCAGCTCCATCCTCTCCACATGGCTGCCACAATATTCTTGCCTAAGGATGCAGTCAAGTTTGAGCACAAGTGGCCAGTCATGCAATCTACAAGATGTGTTGAATTCTTGACTGTGAGATGGGTGCACCTGGGACTCAGGCACTTGTAGAAGAACATTTTCAAAAAGGAGTCTAGGAGGCTTGTCTTCTCCCTTGGTGTCTGAGACTGTCTCAAGAAAGGACTTCCTAAAGGAAGGGTACATACTTGACTAATGGTATTTTGTGGAAAAGTTCAAACTGGATAACCAAGTGATGGTTGTAATTTAGGGTCCTCATTAACTAATCCTGTGAGAGGAATGAATCACGTAATTGTCCAGATATTTCTACCTCTAGATACAACATAACCAAAAATTGGAGTTACACATTTCAGGAATACTCATGAGAAGTACAGAAACTAAGGGACAAAGAGGCCAACTAGAGATGCAGGAACTTGAGGAAACTCTTTCCTCTTTCATATATTAGATGCGAAGAAACAAATCCTTAATGTCCATGGTGGTCACAAGAGCTTCTGATAACAGCTCTAGCCTTTAAGTCCAGCATCTTAAATTCTTTTAAGACCAGGAATTTATGTAACCTTGGGAAATCTAGAATAAATCTCCAAGATCTAGCATTCCAAGGGACAAAGAAAAACCTGAAAGCAGAACCATGTTCAATTCTCCCTCTGGGTGCAAGACTCCTAATGTGGCACTAGAAACAAAAAGCTGCTTCAGAACCAGTCTTGCCAAGAAGAACAGGTCTGAGTGCATGGATGCATTCTTATAAATTCAGAAATGCTTTGAAGTATAGTTTGTATCCTTAAGCAACCAGTTCCATCATGCAGATGTCTGTGAGCAAGTTAAAACACTGACTCCTGAATAGGGCAAGTCTTCCTCAAGGAGGCAGGGTGTAGAGATGGGGAAAAGTATATATTTAGATAGTCAATACTGGAAGAGTGCTTTCTTAGGCAGGAGCAGAGCCATTACTTCTGCATTTGCTTTGCTCTGCTGCCTGTCCCAGCCTCTGCCTCCTCTCCATTAGCTGTCTTCAAATGACTAACCTTGCCAGAACTTAGCTACTGTATTTGGGTGAAGTGCCTCAGCTCCATCCTCTCCCCATTGTTGCTGCACTAACCTTGCCTGAACATGTAGTTTAGGTATGACCATGTTCAGAAAATGGTGTTCTCTAAAAGGCCAGTTTTTGGTAGGAAACTTGATATACGTACGAATGAGTGAACAAAACTACTGTTACACTGTTTGCATAATCTTCCCTTTTTCAAGACTTTTTGAGAATAAGACCCAAACAACAGGAGTTTGTTCAAAGGGGCATTCAGAATCTGTCCCTTGATGTCCTCTGTCAGGGACCAGATTCTCAAATGGGCATATATTCTGATCACTGTACCCAAAGTAACTGTTCTAGCAAAAAAAAGACATATGCAGTCATACTCACACTTGAAATAATGTTAGCCTACCATTGTTGTGGTCTCTGTTTTAGGGCTGCATCTAGCATGTCCTCCACCATATCCTCCACTTATTTTAGGATATAACCTTGGTATTGCAAGGTGTGGTTCTGGCAGCTTATGGCTGTAATGACTAGAGTAATCTTTTTTTGTCAAATCTTTTTTTAAACACCTTTACTGAATTATCACTTGTGACACAGGCAACTTACATTTATATAAAAGTAATCAAACCATAACAAGGTCACATTTACAAACATTATACATCACATACATTTTATATATCCTATAACCTAAGCAACATATTACACATCATTCTTCCTACAAAACATTTTCTGGCTGTACTGTTCCCAGTCTCCTTATTTACTATGTAATTCAATCCAACCCCTTTTCTAAAGATCCCACTTCTTCTGCTCTTATCTCTATTACAATATTTACTGTTTCAGGTATAGTTGGATTACATTTTGAATTCCATTTTCTAGTAACTCCTTTTTGGTAGCAATCAAAAATTAAAGTTAACAAGGCCTTACTATGTTTAAACAATTCAGATCCTGTATCCAGCTAAAAAAACTATTTTCCTTAGTTACACTCACTCGCTTGCCCAGTATTCCTGACAGAGTACTCTGTAGGGAATTTTTTTAAAGTATGCCAACTCATTACACTTCCAAAACATATGTTCCTAGTTACCTCTTTCTTCCCCATCACACCTTGAGCATTTGCCACCTACCTAAGGAAAATTATTTGGAGTCTGCTTGGGGTATAAAATATTTATGCAAACACTTCCAGGCAAAAATCATAAATCTTCCGGATTATGTTGCATATTTGTGAGCCATATATATGTCATATTGTTTCTTTATGAACTGCATGTCTAATTTCTCTTCCCAATCTTTTCTGACCTCTTCCGACTGACTATTAAATTAATCATGCAATATCTGATATGCCCTAATAATTCTTTCGTCCGTAGGATTTAATCTATATCCCTTTTTTAAATAGCAGCTTCTGTTCTGGATAGAATTAAAAACTCAACCAGTACAGGTCTTTCATTTAGGATCCAGCTATCCCTTTCTTTTTGTCTATACTCTTGATATCAAACCCTGATAGGGAAGGCAATCACTAGCCTGCAACCCAAATGTCTTCTTAGCATCTTACCATTCTATTACCTTTCTTCCTCTAACTATTTGTTCCAAATACCTTGGTTCCTTTGTCATCTTCGCCATCTTCCTCCAGTAAATTTCAGCCCCCTCTTCTCTATTCTCTGTACCCCTACTTACATTCATCCCTATTGGCAGAATCTCCTTTCACCATTTCTGTGTTAGCTTAGTTCTTGGTATACACAGGAACCACAGGCAAGAAAACCAGTGACAAACCTCACTTAAACAAGCAGAAACCAAGTCCAAAAACTGAGGATGCGAGGCAAGAGAGTCCAGGCAACTCGAAGTATGGTACAAGAAATTCAATTTTAATACAACGAACAGGATGCAAGCGCTTTCACAATAACATTGCTTCATCAGACATTCTAAGTCACAATCAACAGGCATTATATACCCTTTAAAATCAAACAATTAGTGCAGCAATTACAACCCTCATTCATTAAAGCTACAATGCAGTATAGTAAACACTTCTTAAAAACTGTTGAAAATGCACATTAAATAACGCATAAAAAATATACCTGCATAAAAAATATAACAAAATGTATACATTACAAAAAGTATATTCATTTTTTTCCTTAGTTTACATGATTTTAATAAAGGTTTAAGGGATATAGAATCATTAAGGCCTGAGCCCAGATGGGCAGCCAACCTCCAAATCCACTTTAATTCTATGCTTTCAGTCTCATTGACCACATCACCCACCCTTGCACCTTCCTTTAAAACATGGAGGACCTCTGAATACAAGCATATGTTCTAGTCCTGTACATTCCATGTGCTTAGCAAGTGCACTACATTCAAACCCCCTTTGGGTGCAATAAACATGGTCCCTAATTCACTCTCTGAGCTGGCGGTTGGTTTTGCCAACACATAATCTGTAACACTCAACACAATGCAGGTTCTTATATAGCATATCTGTCCAGTGTCAGGATGTTTAAAGAAAGTAGATTCAGCAATATATTGCCAGTATGAAGACTTATTACATTTTTTAGTGCCAACAGTTGTAGTATCTGTTTCTGCTCGAGGCTTAGGATAGCATAACCTCTGCTTGAATGTGCGTCTATTTTTGTACATAAACCTAAGTCGACCATCTACCACATTACTAACACTCTCATCCACTTGTAATATGTGCCAGTTTCTATGCATTATCTCCCTAATATTCTCAATATCTCTAGTATAGGAAATGACTACAGGTATGGTGTCACCATACCTGCTTCAAGTTAGTTTAACATGAGGTGACCCAGAAAAATAAGGTCTGACCCTGTTGGACCCATTATTAACCACTAGAATTGTTTACTATATTGCACTGTAGCTTTAATGAATGAGGGTTGTAATTGCTGCACTAATTGCTTATTTGATTTTAAAGGGTATATAATGCTTGTTGCTTGTGACTTAAGAGTGTCTGATGAAGCAATGTTATCATTGTGAAAGCACTTAGATCCTGTTCATTGTATTAAAACAAAGTTTTCTTGTACCATTCTTTGAGTTGCCTGGACTCTTGCCTTGCATACTCACAGTTTTTTGACTTGGTTTCTGCTTGTTTAAGTGAAGTTTGTCACTGGTTCTCTTGCCTGTGGTCCCTGTGTGTTTTTTCGTTTGCTGGCATCCAGTGAAAATAGCAGAAGGGTCCCTGAATGGTGCTGAAAGTGAGAATCGTACGTATTTTTCTAACAGCAAGAATGATGGACTCCTGAGTCGCATAACTCTGCAACATAATCCTTTATTGGATGGAGATTTACAAACTGTGGGCTTAGACTGTGATTTAGACCACAGCATTGGCCTCAGGGCCAAGGAGCTCATGAGGGACATTGAAAATTATTTATTTTCATTTAAATGGTTGCAGTGTCAATGGTATCATTTGGAGGCCTGCCTGCAAATGAATGTGGTTCCCAGGGGGCCTCAGAATTTTAAATAAGCCCATTTATGGCAATACTTATCCGGGTTTGCTAGCGCAATGGCAGAAAATAAACCTGAATACAAGTCGAGCATATCTCTATTTATTAACTGATTTTTTTAAACCTACAGACTGAATTGAGTGAGAGAATCAATGCTCATCAAAGTGATTTGGTTTCATTGATGGGCCATGAGTCTGCTGATTTATTCTAGAATGAACTTGTTGACAAGATACTTGTGTACGAGAGAAGACTGATACAAGTAAAGAAAAAGAAATTGGTGAGAGATGTAAATGACTTGAAAAATCAACATGTTTTTACTTGGCCTAGATTGCTTGAGAAGCACCAGCCAATAGAGTGACACGCGGACCTGACTGAGACCAGTGAGGTGCCCAATCGAACAGAAGCTGAGAACGTGATGTCACCTTTACAACCCACTTTTACTTATTATACTCCAGTTGCTGAACCATCAACGGCTGTTGGGAATTCTGCAATCTTGGTGCATAATGTTGAAATGGGACCGGTGGTGAGGAGGAAAATATTGCCTCCTTTAAAAGAACATGCTCTTCCCATTTTTCCTCTTCCTTTTCAGCCCAATAGTAGGAATTCCTACGAGAAGGAATCAGCGCGGAGTGGACAGAAGAGGAAGGAACCACTGCAAGTTAACAACGGCAGAACTCTAAAGAAAATGTGGGCTTCAGCCCAAATGGGTTAGTGTGGAATCTAACTGTGTTAGAAGCCCACGAGACATCTTTACTAAATAGAGGGCTGGGGTTTATCCCCTCGACTGATGTGGAGGTGTCGGAGACATTGTTAGAGTTGAGACTTTTTATTAGGAATGTGGCATTACATACTGTTTTTGGCAACAATAAACAACAAAATACTTCCCTTTAAGAAGTCTAGTACATATATGCTGTCACTTTCGCCGGCATTAGATGTGTTTTTACGCTCTTGTGAGCAAGACTTGTGTAAGTATTTTCAATGTGACATACAGAATTGGGGATATAATAATTTTAATCGATTAGATTTTTCAAGCATTATTAGATTTACAGAACAGATGTGATGTGATAATACGCCCAGCTGATAAGGGTGGCCCTATTGTTGTGTTAGGCTCTAATTATTACTTAGAGCAAATGAAATCTATGCTTCAGGATTTGAATGTTTATAGATGTGTGGATTTGGTTTTTATTGAAGTAGTTAAAAAATAAGTCAATGCTGGTCTACTTGAATGTGTATTCTTAGGTATTCTAACTAAGGATTTGTTTGTCATTTGGATTTCAACGTGGAACATCCTCTTGTACCACACATGCATGGTCTCCCCAAAATCCACAAAAATCCCACTCATCCAAGTTTTAGACCCACTGTATCAGGCTCTGGCTGGTTGACTGAACCACTATTTATATATGTGGGCAAACAACTTAAAAGTGTATTACAGGAATGTTCTACAGTGTTAAGGGACACAGCACACTTTCTGAGGGATCTATACTAAGCTGTTGATGGATGTGACAGTAGTGGGATGCATTTGGCTAAAACGGATGTAGAATCTCTGTTTACTTCTATTCCCAATCAATCAGGGGTAGCCATGGTTAGGTCCTATTTAATGAGGAACAGCCAGTTCAATGTTGAGTATGTTAATTTAATATGTTTTCTTTTGGAGATGATATTAGAAAATAATGTTTTTGTATTTGAGGGGGCATACTACTGGCAAACAGCTGGGGTGGCCAAGGGTACCAGCTGTGCCAATAGTTATGCGAACATGGTTATGGCGGAGTGGGAGTACTGAAACATCTTGCAAGCTGGAACTAATGCGGTTTGCTTTTATCAATGTTTTTTGATGATCTTTTCTTCTTATGGACCAGAGATGCGGATGGATTGCTACAGTTTCTAGCAAGGCTTAACAGCAGTTGTGAATTTCTGAAGTTCACATGTAAATATTCTCGAAGTAGCACTGAGTTTCTAGATGTTGAAATATTCTATGGTGAGAAAGGACGTCTCTCCACCAAGCTGTTTAGAAAGGAGTGTTATCGACCCTCATTTTTGCATAGGGGTAGCATGCACCCTAAACACGTCTTCTCTAGTGTAGTGAAGGAACAGACACTACGAATTTCATGGCTATCCTGTATGGAGAGTGATTTTGATAAGAGTACAGAGGTGCTAGGGGCAAGAACTACAGGGTAGGGGTTACAGTCAAGATGAAGTTGAGTCAGCTTATTCAGAAGTGGTTAATGATAGGTCCAACACGGCCAGCACGGCCAAACCCTATTTTTCTGGGTCACCCCATGTTAAATGGGCATATAACAGGTATGACGACAGCATACCTGTAGTCATTTCTTATACCAGAGACATGGGAATATTAGGCTCAAATGCTGCTAAAAATGATTGGAGTAAAACATGATATTATTTGTGTAGGCTGATAAATAATAATTATTATTTAGTTTATATGTATCTTATACAATATTCACTTACATATGTATAATGTTATATTTATTTTGTTGTTTAGTTGGGAAAAACTACAGCCTTCTTGTATGTATTTATTTCACACAGCATATTCACAGTTTGGTTGTTTAAGCATAATTAATGAATTATTCAATTAACAAAAGAATATTAGGGAGATCATGCGTAGAAATTGGCAAATCTTACAAGTGGATGAGAGTGTCAGTAATGTGGTAGGTGTTCGACCTAGGTTTGTGTACAAAAATAAACACACACTCAAGTAGATGTTATGTTATCCTAAGCCTCGAGCAGAAACAGATACTACAACTGTTGGCACTAAGAAGTGTTCAAGCAGCCAATATATTGCTGAATCTACTTCCTTTAAACATCCTGACACTGGACAGATATGCTATATAAGAACTTGCTCTGATTGTAACACTAAGAATCTAGTGTACATTGCTTATTGTGTTGAGTGCTGTAGATGCTATTTTGGCAATACCAACCACCGACTCAGAGTGGATTAGGGACCATGTTTACTGCACCCAAAGGGGGTTTGAATATAGTGCACTTGCTAAGCACACAGTATGTACAGGACCAGAACATAAATTTGTGTTCCAGGTCCTCCATGTATTAAAGGAGGGTGCAAGGCTGGGTGATGTGGTCAATGAGACTGAAAGCATAGAATTAAAGTGGATTTTGAGGTTGGCTGCCCATCTGGGCTCAGGCCTTAATGATCCTATATCCCTCAAACCTTTATTAACATCACGTAAACTTATGAAAAAATGAATATACTTTTTGTAATGTATACATTTTGTTATATTTTTGTTACATGTGTATATTTTTATATAGGTATATTTTTGTGTGTTATTTATTTATATGCATTTAAAACAATTTTTAAGAATTGTTTACTATACTGCATTATAACTTTAATGAATGAGGGTTGTAATTGTGGCACTAATTACTTAATTGATTTTAAAGGGTATATTAATGCTTGTTGCTTGTGGCTTAGAGTGCCTGATAAAGCAATGTTATCATTGTTAAAGCGCGTACATCCTGTTCATTGTATTAAAATTGAATTTTCTTCTACCATATCTTGAGTTGCCTGGACTCGTTTGCCTTGCATCCTCACAGTTTTTGGACTTAGTTCTTAGTATACCTTCTGCCACAGTATGAATATAACAGTTTGTATGACTGTTATTCTCCTTAAGGATCTGCGTCCAAAATCCCATTTTTTCATTACTTCTTGAATTATCCCACTTCTTCAGCATCATCCCTTTCCACTTTGAATGCAGCTTTCTGGTTATGTTATGTATAAGAGCATTAACTGTGTAGCTGTAAAATATCCCTTCAAATCAAGTAATCCTAAACCTCCTTGTTCTGTTGGGAGGATTGGGTCTATATTACCTAATCGAAACATTATTTCAACGAATACTAAAACATCAACATAAACAGCGAACTGTGCAAATACCGAAATCCTGTTACAGCGAAAAGTGCCCTATAGAATTGTCATAGTTGGCCAAATCTCAGCAACTGTAGCTTCTGACATCACCACATAAACGGTAGTCATATAGAAATGCAAGTACATGCATATGATATGATGTTAAAATAAAGGTTAAAACTTCATTTACAAAAATTAAAACATTACAAGAGTTCTTCTATATTCACTTAAAATCATGGGAATATAAAAGTATACTCCGTAATGAAACGTAAATGTTCTAAAGGGGTAGTAAAATGTATCAAACATAATCAAGATGATTAGTTAGGGATTATGTGACTTTATTTCTGTGTTCAGCACTAATTGGCTATTTATGTGACTTCATAAGTATTTTACTTTATGTACTAATCAAAAAGTCTGTTAACAGAATGGCACTTACATTGAAAATGTTGTTTATCGAATTAGGCTCTCGGGGGGAGGGGGGGTGCACTCCCCCCGCTAATTATATATACCAACTCCGAGATCACACTACAGTGAGGAAAGGGCAAATCTTCTGTTCTTCACTGTACCGCATTCTCACTATGAATAGGTCGATGAATGACATTTTCAATATAAGTGCCATTCGGTTAACAGAGTTTTCAGTTATGTAATATAGACCCGGTTATGTGATATTCAGTTTATTTACACTGTGCACCAGCAACCCAGGTTCGAGATGTTGGCCAACTATTTTCACTCGTCGTAGTGAATTTCAGTGTTCAGGTACTTCAGTAATTACACAGTTCGCTGTTTGTGTGTTGATGTTTTACTATTCTCTGAAATAATGTATTAGTTAGATAATATATAGACCCAAGAGGATCAACTTATCCCACATGACTCTTGCCTTCTTTCCCGCCCCAAATAAAATCCTCCAACTCAATTACTGTTGATAACTTCTCCTCTGGTTGATAAAAATGTGCCTGACCTAATAAAACTAGAAGGGACTACAAAACCTTTTTATTGCTTGTATCTTGCTATTCAAAGCCACAAGCAAGAGCTTCCAGGTCTTAGTTTTTGTATTAACTTTTGTTTAGCCTCTTCCCACATATCCTTAGCTGCCATAACTGAATCTGTTTTATTCCATGCTCCTAAACACTTCACTTTATCATGTCCTTATGGGTACTGATGGACCGATTCATGCGTGGATGCATAGTTTGTAGCTATAGCTTTTGTTTCATCTTCATTAATTTTATATCCCCCCAAAAAACAGAATTGCCTCAGAATATTCTGCAACACTGAGATGTCCTTTTCTGGTTCCATCAGGTACAAAATAATACTATCTGCAAATAAAGCCAACTTTTTTGAACACCATACCAACTCTATGCTTGAATTTCTGAGTCCCTTATTTTCCTTGCCACTGAAATAATACAGGGGAAATAAGGAGACCCATGGCTGCTTTCTCTGTTCAGACAATTTGTCAGAGAGGAACCCTCCCATTTCTGCCTCAGCTCTCTCATATAGCCTTCTAATTAACCTTACTACAGAAGTGCAAATGGTTCCACTGCCCTATTTATAAAATCAAGGCTCAATCTGTTGAATGTTTTCTCTGCATCAAGGCCCACCAATAACAGCAGTATTTTCCTACATTCTGCTTCCCTCTGGATCATCATTGTTCTGTTAATGTTGACAAATGTCTGCCTCCCCTCCAGAAAGCCACACTGGTCCATATCTAACAATTTTGGCATCATTTCTGACATTCTTTAAGCCATTACAGACATACACCTTATATTCATGGTTTAAAAACTGAAATGGGCCTATATGAAGCTTGATAAGATGGGTCTTTACCATCTTTACGTTTTACAGCCACCACAGCTTTTTTCCAGGATGTTGGTGCTTCCCCTCCTTTTAAAACACTGTTAAAACCTTCTAGATCTTTAATACTTTCTTCCCTCATAACTTCCAAAGTTCCACTGGAATACCATCTATTCCTACAGACTTTCCTGTAGATTGGTTATACATTACAATTTTTATCTCATCTCCTATTATCTCAACTGCTAATTATTGAGCCACATCTATCTCTAACACTGGCATACATAAGTCTTCCATAAATATTTCCATTTGTGCTTTTTCATGACTTCTCTGCTTTGTACAAAGTTTCATAAAATTTCCACAATATTTCTAATACCTCTACAAATCTCTGGTTATTTTTTATTACAGGCTCCCAAAAACCCTTTCTCCTTTCTGTTGCCTAAGTTATTGTTGACATTTTTTTCTGTGCTCTGGGTTTTTGATGTTTTAAATAAAAAAACAGTTGCCTAATAGCAATCTTTCTAAACTCATGCATATTATCCAGGTACTCCCTTATTTTCTCTGTAGCACTCTGCAGTTGTGCCTCCTCTTGTTCTGCGAGATTTCCCTTATTTTGTAATACTGTAACCTTTGTCAGCTCCTTTAAATAATTCTTACTAGTACTTAACCAGATCTCTTTCTTTTATTTCTACCCCGTTTTTAAAAATCACCTTCATTTTATCCCACTCACATTATAACGTCTAGAGTACTTTCCATCTTCCTTAATAACTCCTGGATAATTTCCAATACTCATTCCTTAAATTAATCTATTTTAACAGGTAGGTAGGGAAGTGCCAGTTTCTCCTCTTGACTTCATTACCCTGCATTTTTATCTTAGTAATTATTGGTGCATGATCTGAAATAGTTGCTGGATGTGTAGCAAAGTTCTCAATTAAATGGACATGCTCCTGTGAAATACAATTCCTGTCGCATCTAGCTCAGTTACTGTACCTTGGGGAAGAATATGTAAATTCTCTGAGTTCCTACTACTGAATTTACATCATTCATGCTAATTATTTTCATGACCTTCTTAAAAAATTTACACTCTTTTCTAGGCCCCGAGATACATCCTCATTGCAGCAAATAAAACTCCAATCCCCACCTATAAGTAATATTCCCTGCTGAATGCCAATTATTTCTCCCCAATTTTTTAAAGCCCCAAAACAGTACTTTTAGGTGGAATACAAATATATGCCAGCATATTCCTCATCCCTTGCCAACTGCCCCTCACTACCACAAATCTGCCAATATTATCTTTCCCCTCTTCTAGCACTACTGGAGCAACTATAGTAATTAATATAAGTACTCCCCTTTTTCTTTGTCCCTGATATTCTTCAAAACATCTATCCTGAATTATTTCCTGTATCAAATTCACATGCTTGTTTTTTTCCCAAATGTGTCTCCTGTAGTACTGCTATCCGCATCTCTTAATATAGCATTAGTTCCCATTTGTCTATACCTATGAGATGATACACATTCCAAGATAATAAGGAAAATGTCACTATTATGGTAAGAAGACATTATTCCCACCTATTATATATGGCAACTTTTTTAAATGCCTATTTCCAGCTTTTGTGATACATGGACCCATTAATGTTTGGTAGGTTAATTCTTTATACATGTTTTTTTCTTATCATCAACATTGGAACCTATGTCACATTTTACAAGACTTTGTTTTAATACAAACCCTCCAACAAAAAAACAAACACACTCCAGAACAGTCTCATAACCTATTAACCTAATACAAACACACGTAACTATGTACATCTTCAAATAATGAAGTTCAACCTCCAAATATGAACATTTGTGCCACACAGAAGGTACAGACCCTAATTAACCTGAAAGTGAGGTTTTCCATGCTAAGATCTAAGTTGCTGCCTGCACTTCTACTTAAACTGGTGTCTGTCTGTTTTTATCTTTATTCCACCCTCTCCTCCAATGTAAAAACTACTTGCATATTTTTAGAAATCATCATTTTTAAAAATCATTAACTTTTAGTCTTGAAGAAAGAAGTGCTCTGTCTTTCATTGTCCTATTATCAGTTTGCCTCCATGGAAAAGTAAGAGAAAAAAGAAAAATGCAGTCCTCTATTGCAGCCTGAAAGACAAACTGAAACACTTATTGCTAAATGAAATTTTTTTTAATTTGACGTTCTCATATTTCTTTCTACTTAAAATGTTATTAGATTAAGCCAAGACACTTAATCCAGACATTCACCAATACAAAAGTAAGAGAAAACATACCAGCTCAACATATACTATGATCTGTGTACTTTTACATGCCACCCCCCATCACAACAACCCAAGATTACAATCTATTAACTTAAACATGGTTTTGTTTTGCTTTTCTTCTCTTTTTGCACTGTAATGCTTGCATTTCATAATACCAAAAACAAAGGAAGAAAGAAGAGGAGGAAGAACTTTATCACATACAAGAACTAAACTACTTTACTATAAAATATGCAATTTAGATTTGTGAAAAGTTTCACAGAAACACTGTCGAGACAAGAAACTGTTTTACTTACAGTTACCAAGTTCCTTCTTCTTGCCCTCTGAGTCCTTCCAAACATTAAGGACATGAAGTGAGGCAAATGCTTTTCAGTTCCTCAGACATTTAACAAAGTCAACAAAAGTCCATCCTTTCCACTTATTCTTAATACAGCCATATTTTGCAAATGTGATTGATGCTTTGCAATCTTATGTTTATTCATGAATTTCCATGTTGCTGGTCTTCTTCCTGCTCATCTCAGTTTCCTAACTCCATATTCTAGTTCAATTCCACAGTGTTCCTGATTCTTCTGATCAGCTCCTGTGCCTTTCTCTGTCTCTCAACCATTTTCCTTTGAAACAGTGGAAGAGGTTTCACTGGCAAAGTCCCTCTGTGTGCTTCTCATTCTTTTAACAATAAAGCAGAGTCCCCTTGTGCTTGATGGCTCGTTTTTTTGTAGGACAAACTTCTGCATTTCCTCCTAAGCCTGTTTTGCATCAAAAATTACTTTGATCCTCCAAGAAAAAAAGATTCTGATGACAGCTAGATACAACAGCTTGAATCTCACACCTGCTTCTCAACACTCCCTGATTACTGGAATAAATGTGCTTTTCTGCCTGGTATGCAATTAATAATTTTCCACAAACACTTTACTATCTCCAACTTTTAATACTGTGCCCTTTTGCCACAGTTTTGTCAGGCTGAACTCTTTCTATCGGTAGGATTGCACCTCTACTAATAAAGGTCTTTGCTGCTTTCCCATGGCCATATTTGGAGCATACACATGGGGTGCCCTTTCAATCAACAGTCCCTGCTGAGGAATAGCAGTCCTGCTGCTTATTTTTGCCTCTGCTTACATCTTCCTTCATAAAATTAATACAGTCTGTTCCTTTTAATTTCTATGGTACGACACAAAATCTCAGGTTTTCCGAACAAGCTCTGTCCTCTAATTTTACCTTTCTTGAAACATCTATTCTTGAGCAGTGTCATACTCCGCATCCTTTTCTTCATTTCCACCTCTGATTTTTTTTGCAGTTTTATCTGTTCATTTGAATATCAGTTTAAAGCTTCTTCCATTTTTCCAGCCTTTTGTTATTTGAGTTGATATACTCCTTCACTGTTTCACTTATTTTAATCAGCTCTGAGCACATTTGACTTATTTTTTTCTCCTTTATAATACAGGAAACCAAGTCTTGCACCAAAGGCTGGAGCTTGAAGTGCTTTTTGCTGAACTGTTGTAGGATTCTTCCCAGTCACTATTTTCTCTTCACCTTTTCTAACTGATTTTCTTTCAGGATCTCTTAGTAGTCATCCAGGCAATGTACATATTAGCCAGTAACCAAATTTTACTCAAGTTGACAATATCGCTGGCTGCCATTTCTCAGTTTCTGTTTTCACACTGGAAAAGCTTAAGTTAAGCTGCTGATCAGTGTGCAGCCATCGTGGAAGTTCACTTTTTGTCAACTCTTATCCATCACTCCACTTTATTTACAATTTGGGAAACTGAAATTAGCAGAAATTAACTCAGAACATCTGGGTCTGCTACCACTTTTCCCTAGGACTTTTTTTTACCACTTGCCTGACAGCCATCAACTCAATACCCCTGATAAGGCAAAGGCCACTGACTCCACTGTATGAGGAACATACCCACTAAAATACTAGGGTGAGAGACAATCAAGGAAAACTTTGAAATAGGCAGTCATGAAGATTATTTGTACACTTGGCTGCACCCTGCTTGCAATGAACTGATAAACGTCACGTTTTAGGCATTATTGTACAACATTCCTCTCTCTGCACCTGTCTGATTATATGTCAGCAGTGCAGTTTGACAGCAGATGATTCATGTTAACAGGTGGTTTTGATGAGTACAGCAATCACTGAGCAGCAAAACACAACTCTTTCCACAAAGATAGCAGGAGATGAAAAAAGTAAATGGAAAAATATTACACACAGTACATTGTCAACAATTAATATCTGCTTGTATAACAAATGCTACTTTCTAGAAAATTTTATTAGGTATTTGTTCCATGGAAAATGAATGAATATTAATTTAATAGTTGCAGTAGGTTTGCTTTGCTACATGAACATTCTGGGCCTATGCTTTTGGGGAGGAGGCGGGAGTTATGACTTATATTTATGACTAAGAAGGCTATTGTTATAACAATCTTGGGCACCTCTGATGTGTGATGACAGTAACATTTTGAGCAATCATGTTTTCTTTGTGGCTAACAACTATCTTCTTGCAGATGCAAAATCTGTTTAACGTTCTCCTCTTTTTCAGCTTTTTTTTGTTTTACAAATGTGGTTAATGCAACTTTCTCTTGCTTATGACTATTGTGTTCCCATACCAGATAACAGCAAGATGACAACTTACATTCTTTGTCATTAACTCTGTTGTCTATTTTCTGTAGACTTGCCTTTACTAAATTAACAGTATACCTCTTGGCCTTAGTCTGGGTAACATTTGCAACCTGCAGGTCCTGAGATTTTGAATCTGCATCTGGTATAGCAGTTTCCAGTCCTTGAATTTCCTGTTGCTCCTTCAAATCTAATGTAAAATGTGTCATCTTCTGCTTCTGGACACGTTCTTTGTTTCTGAACAGTAGAGCTTAATTATAATGAAATGCGTCAAACTCACTCTGAATTCTTCTCTGTTCTGTTTTACATTTTCTAGTTTAGACTTCAGCTTAACATTTCCTAACTTCAATGAACCACAGCTGCTCATATTAATAAAGAATTGTTTGTATTAGGACATCATAAAGTTATACTTGTTCCAGCAACCTACCAATTTCATCTTCATAGTCTAGTTCACAAGCCATGCCTACATTTCTGGCAGCTTCTTAAAAGAAATCTAAGAGTTCATGCACCCTTCCCCTACATTTACATGGAAGTGCAGAATCTGTGTTGATATGAATAGTTCTGTAACAGTTTCTTACATCTGTGTTAGACCTCTGCATGTTTAAAAAGCACTGGCTGTTTTGAAACAGATTATAGTCACCCAATGGTTCAGTTCGATGGCTATGGCTAACTACTAGATTGTCTTCTGCCTTTAATCTTAACTTAATGGCTTAATAGACCCTATTGTCTATCCATTAGTTTGTTCTGCCATCTCACTCATATATTAGCCCACATTCTTCATCATATGTAACAAATTACTGTTTACTAGTTGTAAAAATACTTACAGATACGAGTCTTAGAAATAAGAAATTGTATTTACCGGACAGAAGAAACTTTCCAAAATAAAGGCAGGATGATGTTTCTTCACTCTCACAAAAATAAATAATCATTGGTTTGCAGTTTGTTGGGGCAAGAAGAGCTGATACATGCCAGTCTGTCTTCTTACTTTAAATATACTCCAATAGTTCTTAAGCATGAGTTCAAACTTCTCATACATATCAAACAATGCAATACATACAAAACATATACGCATGTGTAGATACATACACACATATATGAATATATCTCCTTTCTCCACATATATATATCTATATACACACACACACATGTATAAATACGGACTCACTTTATAATCTCAAAATACTGAAATCTCAAATTTCCGTATCTTGAGACTATAAAGCCAAACATTCACAATATCGAACCCCAAAAGCGCGAAATTCAAAATCGCGACTTCTGAATACACCCTCCAGCACACAAACATACATACACCTTCCTCACCAAACTACAACAAACCAACAAAACACACACAAACACAACACAAATACACACACCTACCCTACATATAATCAGGGGCCCCTGCACCCCCTCCAGATCTTATATATACTAACTCCGAGGTCGCACTAAAAGGACAGACACTAAACCCACCACTACATACTCTATATTCCCCTTGCACAAACACACATCACATACATACAAACACCATCACTCTCAACACTAACGCACTCTTACCTGCCTACCCTAACCTACACCTAAAAAGTACAGTTGTGTACACTTACCATAAATGTAGATATTAGAGTGTATTCACTGTTGCAGTCATTGCATTTAGGTAATCTGCTGGCAGGTTGCCCTCAATCGGCCTGAATAACAAAGTCTTGGGTTCTGCATCAGTTGCTGTCTCCTCTTCCATGACATTAGGTCGTCAGGAGTATAAAACATTCAGCAGACGCCATTTTATTCAGTTTTTCTTGCTCCAGATCAGGTGCCCCCCAAATGGGGAGCAATATATATATATATATATATATATATATATATATATATATATATATATATATATATATAAATAAATAAATAAACAGCAATATATGAAAATTCACTTTTAGCAGCATAAACTTTACCTTCACCTAAAAGCAAATACACCACAAAGGCTTTAGAATATAGTGAAGGAAAGAGAAGTTATAGAAAAGGGGGATGGCGGGTGGGTAACCTGGACTGCAACAGTGAATACACTCAAACATCTACATTTATGCTAAGTGTACACAACTGTACTATGTTCTTCGTGTTTCACTGTTGCAGCCAATACATTTGGATAGAATTCCAAAGCTATGGATGGGAGGATGGAACTAAATAGCATTAGGAGCGGCTATAAGGACCTGCAAAACTGCAGTGGCAAAGCCTGCCCTGGATTTGGAGAAGACAGGCAAATGATAATGCTTTGTGAAGGTATGAACAGAGCTCCAAGTAGAAGCTTCTAGAATGTCTTTGGTTGGGACTCCTCTGAGAAAGACTGCTGAGGTAGAGGCAACCCTGGTGAAATGTGACCTGATTCCCTTGGGCACAGGTTTACCATGGTGCAAGTAGCAGAAACAAATGCTATGGCTTATCCACTTAGAAATAGTCTGCTTTGATATAGCCTTCCCCTCTGATCCTGAAGCAAATGCCACCAGTAGTTGCTCAGACTTCTTAGAGATTTGGTCCTGTTTAAATAGAATCTTAGTTGTCTGTGTAAGTCCATTGAATGCAGAATCCACTCCCCTTTATTCTGCGGATTTGGGTAAAATGTTGGCAGGTGAATAGTTTGGTTAAGAGCCACACTGGATACCACCTTAGGCATAAAGGAAGGATTGATCCTGAGGGACACCCTGTCCGGGTAAAATGTAATAAAAGGATCCACAGCCATGACAGCCTGTCTGAAACCTTTCTTGCTGAAGTGATTGCCAAAAGGAAAGCTGTTTTCCAAGATAAAAAATTTATATCTGCAGTAGCTGATGGATCAAAAGGAGGCAAGGTGAGTTTTTCCAGCACAAAATTGAGGTCCCATGCAGGAGTTGGTGATCTTCTGGGAGGCCTTAAATTTTTGGCCCCTCTAAGATACTGTTTTACCAGAGTATCATGCTGTAAAGGGGCATCCAACAATTCAGCTTTAACATGATCAGGCAAATTTTGCTCCTTGAGCCAGGCATGCCTTCTAATCACAGATCCAGTAACTGCGGCCCTGCAAGAGGCCTCCAAGGAATCAAAACCACATTGCAAAGTATGCTTTCCAACCTGTTCTGCTGCATGCAATAATTCCTGTAATTCTTTATTTTCCACACAATCAGAAATCAACATCATTTTCTGTTTCAATAAGCCCATAACATGCTGTTGATATTTAAGCATATGAAACTGGCACTTTAAAGCCCTAATTGCCAAGGTTGCAGATGTATAAACCTTCTTTTCCCATCTATCCAGCGCCCTGGAATCTCTATCAGAGGGGGTAGGATTTTTGGCTGTAGAGGCCTTTACACCTTTGAGACCCTGTGATATAGTCTCAGGATCAGCAGAAGGATTTTTGAATAGAAATTTGTGGGAGTCAGGAACCCTGTAATATCTGGCTGGCTTACTAGGAGCCGGAGGTATGGAATCAGGAGCCATGCTCGATTCCGAAAACACATCAACAATGTCTAATATAGGAGGTATAGCCAAAGGCCTATGCTGAGGAAGAAGGAAATCCCTAAGCCTCTTTTTTGATTAAAAGAAATCCTGACTCTCCCAATGAAAATGTTCCCTTAAAGTATGCAAGGTTTCACCAAAAGAATAATCCTCAGGAGGAGATGCAGATGGGATGGAGTCTTCTGCATCTGAATCCTCATAGGAAGGAATAGAAAATTCCTGATCAGAAGAGGAATAAGAAGAAATGGAAACCTGATCTGAAGATTCATAATCAGTGTCTTGCCTAGGCCTCTTAGCGAGGGGGGGGGGGGACAGGAACCCCTGATCAAGGTAATTAAGTCCTCAACCATTCTGATCATCTGTTCTTTAGGCATAGGGGCCTGAGCACGTGGCTCATGCATCGTTTTTCTAGACTTAGAAACTGTTTTTGATCTTGTTTTTGAAGTTGGCGTTGGTTTTATGTAAAAATATTGAGACCTGAAAACACCCTCAGAAACCAGTGCCTACTCAGTGGCACTGGACCCATCCAAGGGAGAGACATCTGCAGGTTCAATAGAATCTTGCGGCATACCGGACTCCGCTTGGGTCTTGGTAGAGGCCTGCAAAAGTAGCGGGTATCAGGGGCTGCGAAAGCGCCTCACTGAGTACCAGCGAACTGACGACTGGCTTAAGTGAAGCTTCGTCATCAGTTTTGGACCTCAACGGTCTGTCTCTTTTTCTTTGCGTTTTTTGTGAACTCCGGTAGTCGGATTGCTAACCGACGACATTGCAGGGTAATTAAATCTGGATCCAAAATATTTTGAAGCAAAAATATATCGACGCTTAATAGTGCGTTGGTTAAATCTAGCACAAAACTGGCAGCAAGGCACGTTATGATCTGGGCCTAGGCAAGGAATACAGTACAAATAAAAATCCTTATGAGGTATTCGCTTCCCACAAGTAATGCAATTATTAACTTTTACTGACATCAGTAAGGAGCAAGAAAAAGTTTCCCCAACAGTTCTTCAACTGCAGACTTCGGTTCTGAAACTCGAATGCGAAAATTTCAGAGTTCAGTATTTGCGAACTGCTTCTTTCGGCACGCGTGACAAGAAAGACTGAATAAAATAGTGTCTAGCTGCATGTTTATATACACGACTGACTGACATGAATGGAAGACAGACAGCGGCCTTGGGACTCAAGACTTTGTTATACATACAATCAAATCCCTACCCATACCCTATAAATACAGCACTTACCTGAAGCTCCATATATATCCATATAATATCCTACAGCACATATTAGTCGAGATACTGAAAATCGAGATTTCAGTATTCTGAGATAGTAAAGTACATATATATATACACATACAGATGGGGTTTAGGACTATTCACTGAAAGCACATTTCACTGAAACACATTTGACTGTGCACAATTCACTGAAAACACATTTCACTGAAAGTTATATATGGCCTTTTCCCTACTGTAGTGCGACTCTGGAGTTAGAATATATAGTAAGGGGGGTGTGGGGGGCACCACCCCCTACTTTGGGGGGGGGGGGTGCAGCCTCCCACCTATTTTAAATATTTTGAACTATACACATGGATACTTGCAATTTCAATAAATTACTCTTTTCTAAACTTAACATATATCCAAACCATGTGGGGGGCTATGCCCCCCACCACCCCAATGTGGGGGGCAGTACCCCCACACCTCCCTTACTATATATTTTAACTCCAGGATTGCACTACAGTGGGGAAAAGGCCATATATAACTTTCAGTGAAATGTGTTTCAGTGAATTGTGTTTTCAGTGATTTGTGCAGTCATTTCACTTTCAGTGAAATGTGCTTTCAGTGAATAGTCCTAGACCCGTATATATATATATATATATATATATATATATATATACACACACACACATGTATATATATATATATATATATATATATATATATATATATATATATATATATATACATATACACACATATTCATATACACACGCACAAAAGTAAAAGTGTGCTTGTCTACAGGTCTAGACACACACACACACACACACACACACACACAAGCAATTTGCCTTACTTTCAGTAACAGAAACAGTGTCTAGATTTGGCTTTGCAGTTTTCAGTACCAAGGTTTGGTTTTATAAGGACAAACATAAAACTACTTTCTTGTCAATGAATTTTGGAAGTAACAGAAAAGAAACACAATCATAAGTGCACTGCTAGCCTTTTTCAACTACTTTTCTAGCAAGTCTTCAAACTTTAGTCTGTTGCAACAGTGCACATAGATTCTTTCAAAGTTCAGTTCAGTGTGGTCACTTTTCAATAAACACAATTTTGCTTACACAACCCCCCCCCCCCAAAGTTGGCCAGTAAAAACTTATGAAAAATGTTCCCCTTCAACACACACACTGCTATTAAGACAGGGATACTTTCATTAGTTTCTGCTTTGGAGGGCCACAGCCCTTATCCCCTTTTTCAGGTTTCAGTGATGCCTTTCAGAGTGCCTTGGTCCTTCATACATATTTCCTGGAGAATCCTGTATAGAGCCACCTGTAGACCCAGATGTTAGGAATCTGATTCTCTCAAAAGTTAGTGGCCATGCCATACCCCTAGAGGTAACTGTTCATTTTTAGATGTCATGGAAAGCTGCCTCAGAAATTCTATATTTTTCTTCTATGACACACCTTCTCATCTTATTTTACAAGCAACTTCAACTAGTGTACAAGTGGCAGGTAAACCATCAGAAATAATGTGCTTCCCAGGCTTAGTAGTGACACACTGTATGCATGGGTGCATGTGCGTGTGTGTGTTTCAAACAAGCCACAATCATTCCAGTGCCTAAAAAATCCACTAAAAGATGACTGAATGACTATATGCCTGTTGCTTTCACATCAGTAGTCATGAAGACTTTTAAGAGGCTGGTGTTAGCTCACTTGAAGGATATTGCAGCTCCCTCATTGGAGCCCCTTCAGTTTGTTTATCCAGAGAACTGGTCAGTGTATGGCACAGTTAATATGGGCCTGCACTATATCTTGCAAAATCTTGACAACCAAGGGACATATGCAAGGACTCTGTAGACTTCAGCTCTGCATTTAATACAATAATTCCATAAATTCTTCACTTGAAGCTCTCCCAGCTTTCTGTTCTTGCTTCCACCTGTCAATGGATCACCAATTGTTTAACCAATAGGAAACAGTAGGTGAACCTGGGAAAATGTACATCTAGGTATTGCACAATCAATATAGGTGCCCCCAAGGGATGTGTGCTCTCTCCCAATTGCTATTCTCCCTCTACAATGACTGCACCTCTAAGGACCCCTCTGTCAAACTTATTAAATACGCAGACGATACAACTATCATCGGTCTCATCAGGAATGGTGAGTCAGCATGCCGACAAGAGGTTGAGCAGGTGGCCCTTTGGTGTAGTCAGAATAAGCTGGAACTGAACACTCTTAAAACAGTGGAGATGACAGTGGACTTTAGGAGTGGTGTTACAATATTATCCACTCTCTTCATATTTAATACTGCTGTGTGAGTTGTGGAATCCTTCAAGTTTCTGGGATCTATAATCTCCCAGGACTCTAAGTGGGAGACCAATGTAGGGTCCATCATAAAGAAGGCACAACAGTGAATGTACTTTGTGTGGCAGCTGAGCAGTCATTGAGTTTGTTCTCAGCTCATCCACAACAGTGTGGTTTGGATCTCTGTCTAATCATGAAAAAAAAAACAGGTTACATCAAATAGTCAAGCTTGCCGAAAATCACTGGTGCTAGTTTGCTCTCCTTACAGGACCTGTACTATTCCAGAGTCATGAAAAGTGCAGGGAAGATCATCACCGACCCTTCACATCCAGGCCACCATCTTTTGAACTATTACTATCAGCCAGGCATTATAGATTAATACACACCAAAACAAGCATATATAAGAACAGTTTTTTTCCACAGGCCATCAAGTTCATAAACAGTTAACTCAGCTTATTAGGTTGGAGTATTCTTTTTCCGAAGCCTCTGAAGATTCTGCAGTATTGTTTACATATTAATACTAGTTTCTTTCAGAGTTTATTTCAGTATTTCTTCACTGAGTTGAACTTTGCACCTTGTATGTGTATGTATATGTATATGTATATGTACTTTTTTGTCTTGTTCTTAACAGTTGTACGTATGTCATTTATGTAATTCATATTTGGAGAGTCACTGAAACCGGAGTCAAATTCATTGTATGCGTGCATACTTGGCCAAAGTGATTCTGATATATATATATATCTATATCTATAGATATATATATGTGTGTGTGTGTGCATAGATATATATATATATGTATACACACACACACACACACACACACACACACACACACACACACACACACAGGTATAATTTATATACTGCATACTATTCGCATTTCATGTGCACATCCACAGACCCAAGCTTACTTTTATTAAAATCAATATGCTGATAGGGAAAGGATAATTAAGAAATTACTTACCAAGATTTTCCTGGCCATGGTGATATTTTTCTGTCGTATTTCAAACTGAGCATACAACAGCCAAATCTTTCCAAATGTGAACTGGAAAAGAGAGAGAGAATGATTTTACTTAAGTTTTACAAACTCTGATTAAAAAGAAAACAATTTTATCCAGTAAGGGAGCAAGATTTTTCTTTACATGCACAAGTCTCCTACAACTGCACAAATTTTACAAGTGAAATTGACTTGGGTCCTTTTCATAGTCAGGATGGATATTTGTGATGCCATTGTATACTTTTTTTTGGAGCTCCATCCAACATCTATTTCACAGGGCACCTAATAATTGTCCAAGTAAACAAAAAAGGGAGATTGCTAGTTCTGATGTATCTGTATGTCAATGACCTGTCTTTCTTATAGACTGTAACTTGGGTTTTAGCATCAAATGGTGCAAAAGGTACTTTCTAATAATAAATTTGACAGTTACATATTATTAATGTTAATAACATATTCCCAAGAACCAAAGAACTAGATGACAGCATCACATAAGGTGGTGGCCTCCGCTGCATTGGAGATCAACCTCATCAAAGCATTAACCAGGGAATTTAGAGTAGAAAGCTTCAGGGAGATCAACTTGAGACTCTCTGGAGGCAGGAACTCTGAAAGGGAAGTGGAGAGTTCTAGAGCAAATCTCTTTGCAGCCAGGTGAAATGTGCCATGTAATTAGTCACCCTCAGTCCAAATGTTACTGAGGTGAAAATGGACTTTCCAAAACAATCAATCGCCCGAGATTCCCTGTTTGGGGGATGGACCGTGGAGCTCAGTTCAGCAAGCTCCTTCTTAGTAGCTGCGGCCACCATGATGGCATCAAAAAGGACAACCTTACTCCAGAAACCTTTGTCTTTTGGGTGGCTAAGAAATTTGTTCACCTTTTTGGGAACTGGTTCCAGTTTGTCCATTTCCTTCCATGCCCTGCTGGTGATAAGGTGAAACACTCGTCAGTGGGGTGGGGGTGGGAGGGTGACACCCAGGAAGATGATAGGCACATACTGAAGGCCTTCAGGAACACGGATTACTCTGAAGACAGGGTGGGGGAAGACCAACCGCCTGTTTGCTTTAAGATCTCAAGGATGTCCCCAAAGGGCACTTCCTCAGATGGAAGTCTGGGGGACCTGTTTCCCTTGTCAAAATCCATGTTCTCCATAAGAGACTCTCTAGGGGAGTCCAAGTTCCTCCTCTTGCATGTCCTAAGGAGCTCCTCCATGGTAGGCTCTGGGGAGGAATTAGAAGAGGCAGGGACCCCAAGCGGGGTAATACCCATCTGAAGGCACTCGCAGGAGGGCTGACCCTGGAAGGATGATGTAGGCTCACTGCACAAAGGTGAGAGGGGCTGGGGAGGACCTGGAGCTGAAGGAGAGTAAACTACCCAGCTGGAGAAGGTCCTCTCTACTGCCATGCAAGCAGACAGGCCGGACAAAGCCCCCCTGTCCTCCCATATGGTCACAGTCATACAGGAAGGAAGGACTCCAACTCAGTGCCAATGACTCAGGATATCAGCCTTGAGCTGTCCAATGCAGAAAACCCCAAGGGAAGGGAACGGTCTGAATACTCTGGCCCCGACTCCACCCCACCGGAACTCGCATAGACCTCGCGGGGCAGAGGTGCAGTCAGTTCCAAGGATGCCGGAACTGAGCCTGCCCGGGATCCTGATGTCGGCAAGGGGGGAATGCTCCACACTGATGGTCTCTAACAGGGGATGCTCCGATCCTGGAAGTCCAAGCCCGAGGGGGGGGGGTCAGATGAGAAGAGTGGAGTCCCATGGATGGGGAAGATCCTCTGGGCAACTGTGCTGAGGAAGGTAACAAACCCAACTCGATTTGGGCTTTGAGGAATCTCCTCATCATCCTGTCCATGTTGGTAGGGAGCAGACATCTGGAAGATCTGGAGGACACTGTCAGTGTCTTCAACTGGCTGGAGATCCTGCCTCTGTCCTGCGGTCTTGGGAGGGAAACCATCTCCTATGCCTCTGGTCCAAACCTCTAGACCACAAGGGGGAACTGTTTATAATTATTAGATCCAACGAGACCTTCAGATCCAATTGTTTCATCAGTGCTAAGACAGATCCAAAAAAAAACAGGTCGGATCCAATGGACTGGCACAAGACTCTTGAAACGGTAGAGCTCAGAGGCTGGGCTCAGATCTGAGGATCTGCAATCAGAGAGCCTCTTTTTTTTTTTTTTTGCAGGGGAATCACACGAGGAAGAGGAGAAGGCCTTCCTTTTGGGATCCGGGAGGGCTTTAGAGGGGGAATCAGAGGCTAGAGGTCCCCCTTTAGTAAGCCCCTTAAGCAGGAGTTTATTTCTGCGATCCATGATAGCCCTGTGGTTGAATGCGGCACAAATGTCACATTCAACCTCCAGGTGACTCTCTCCTAAACAGCAGACACACTCCTAGTGTGAGTTGGAATGGAACATTTTCCAACCGCACAAGGAGCATCTCTTAAAGCCCAAAAGTCTATCGGACAAGGTGAAAGGCACTCATGCACACAACAACCACACCCCACAAAAAACAAGGGGACTAACTAGGGAAACCCTGACTAGCTATGAATGGACCTGTAAAAAGGGCGGAAACCAATAAAATTATTCTTAAAATGCTAAGGGAGGGGAGTACCCAAGAAGAAAGTGGAGACTACAGGTTACACTGTTGGAGGAGAAAAAAAAACAAGAAAAAGAAAAATAACTAGCACTTATCTGAACCTTCCCTTGAGTCACGTCCGTAACATTTTCATGGCAAATAAGATCTGAGGTTGTAGGTCAGCAATGGATTATGGTAAGGGGAGGAGCTTGAGCTCTTGATCTGTTCTACAGTTGCCGGCTCAGATCCGAGGTCGGATCCAAGACCCATTCGTGATGAATAATGACATGGATAGCATCAGCTCAAGTAGTTTGTAGAGCCTAGGTTCTGACTTGTTCTTTTACACGCACGGAGGTTAACGAGACAGCTGCATGGTAAATGAATGAGATATTCCCACGTAACTTTATTTCTATTCTGTAAGGCTGGCACTTCAGCTGATCAAACAATATTCATTCTCTCTGCTAATCAAAATTCAAGCTGGTATTGATAAGAGTTGCAGTTCAATTCTAGAAGTTTCATTCACTTTGGAAGTGTGAAGGCATCAAGCATATTTTTGGAATCTAAATAATGAATGCATTAAGTAATTATTAAATGCTTCTAGTAGTCAGTGCATGTAGTTTTAGTGGCAAATGAAAATACAGAATATGACACTATAGGACATGAACCGAGCTAATTTGCTTCTATCATTATGTGTGAAACAGCTATTAACAATGAAAATACAGGACGACACATTATGCTGTTCTACTCTGATGCAGGACAGCACACAAATCTGAGTTACCTTAAGTGGTAACTGAAGCATTGCACAGCAAATGTCACCTCGTCAAACAGAAGTCATACAACAACCTACTCACTGACCTTACAAAGTATTGGTGTTCCAAACACCAAGATGCAAAAGCCACACTGCAAACAAGGCAGCACCATATGAGTGCAGTAGTAGGAAAAACTGGCATCTCCTTGGCATACTGGCTGAAGTGACAAGCCTCTGAGTAAGGTACCTGTGGTTTAGCTCTGCAGGCAGGTTTATCTGTATGTATTTACATTGTGTAGACCCATTTGACAGTATAACTGCAGTTTAATATTTCTTTCTGTCACTGAAGATGTCACACATACACGCTGGTATTTTACGTACATCTCCACAGATGCTCTTCCTGGATGTTCTAGTTTGTTGTGATTGTTTTTATTCCCCTCATTAGGTTTGTGACCTAGTATTTATTTAATTACTTAGTTACTTTTGACACAGTATTTATTTAGTTAGGTAGCTACTTATTTATACAAGTATTATTTTACTTCTCAACATTTCAGGTGGCAATAAAATTACAGGGTTGCTGATTAGTTTGACTGTTTATCTTCAACAGGGTGAAGTTTGTCACAGAATGCTTCCATCATTATTTAGGGTGCCCACAAATCTGAGATGTATGACTGGATGTGACTTCTGCTGCATTGTTATTAAAAAGTGACATACAACTAAATTAGTTTTACAGAACATGACTATCAATATGACAGGCTGCAGTTTGCTAATAAATCAATATCAGACAGAACTGAAATTCTAAACTTGAGTAAAACATTTTGGTTTCTGTAATCATGCTTTTGAACAGCTATAAGTAAGCAATATCCCAATAACTATGCTTTTACATATCTACTAGGACTGCTTAGAAATATTTGACATTGAAGCTGTATTTTAATATGCAGGCTTAGTACATGACCATAGTTACAGTCTCTCTACTTATAACATAGCCAAGCTTGATATAGCATGATTGTGAATTGTTACTTGCCCCTGTTTATATTAAACTTTACATGAGGTTTATGTGCTTAACAAAAATGGGGCTGTGTTGTTGTATAAAAATGCAAAAGCAGTAAGAATAGCTTGGAGAATTACTCAGGAGGAGTTTTCAACAGAAACTAAGAGGATCACCAAGGAAAAAAATTACAGTCACCAAGAAAGATTTGACAGTGCAACAGAAAACAATCAGGAAAACATCCAACAAGAAGACAGAAGTCAAGGCCAACAAAAGTATTTGTGTTCACACCTGCATGAAAAAGATTCTCACAGATTATCTGCATTTAAAGGCCAATATGTATAAGCATGCAGGTTTTACATTTATTTAGTATTCTAGTATGCAACTGACAGCCAGGAAATGCAAACATTGTGCCCAAAGTATCAGATTTGAGTCCAACTATAGCACTAGGTATACAGAGAAATCACATTATACCTTGCTTGCCAATCAGATTGTAAATCAAATCCTTTTTAATATTACTGACTTTGTCTTTGGCACTCAAACAGTTTTATGACAACATAATAGTATAAAATGTCAATCCATTGCAGGACTGGGGCTTGTGACTCAACAAGGGGTGCAAGGATGCCTCTTGAGCAAACTTTAAAATGTCTTCCTTTCCCCTACTATTTTGGTTCTGTCCTGGGATTGTGCAAGACACTGTTCTCTAGAGCAAAGATCCAAGGTTATACCATGTCAGGTCTGCTTGAAGAAAGGCTTTCATATTCAGTATTGTCCCTTTCCTTCATTACCAGGTAGAAATGGGTCAACATTTAAAGCACTGTAACAAGTGCCAATACTTCAACCAGGTCATCCAAATGAGGCAGAGACCAGCCTGAGATACATATCAACTTCTTATGGATACAAGCTGGGGACGATGTCAATAAAGAGACTCTGTTATTTCTTAAGTTTGTGCGTGTGTGTGTGTGTGTGTGTGTGTGTGTGTGTGTGTGTGTGTGTGTGTGTGCGTGTGTGTGGGGGGGGTGCAACTATTCACTCTCAGTAATGTATTTCAATTGGAGTTCTTTTTTGAACATACTAATTTCAAAATCACCACAGACATTAATTCTTACCAAAAGATCTAATTATGAGGTCTGCTTTTCAACAAACACCGTTTCTAAAGTGAAATCGGAATGACAGATATTCACATAATTAAATAACTGCATTATAGGCAATCAACCTTCCATAACAAAACTGTATCATCTAAAAGTGTTATCCACAAACCTAACTTTTCCAAAATATATTACATGTATTGCTGTAAAGAAACAACTGCTTCCTCCAGTACATACCTAAAAATTACAGAGTATCAAAGCAATAGCAATACAAGTATGTGGATGCTGAATAGCAGCATGTATAAACACTAGTCAGAAAAGGGTGCATTTTTTTATTTTTATCAAAAAGAAAGCTGTAATATAAAAAATAGTGGGGATTTAGATACTACACTATTTCTGAAAATAACTGGATGCGTGTGTGTGTGTCTGTGTGCATGTACATGTTGAAAACTCGTTTTCCAGGTATCAGCAATTTGTATGAAGTGAATCAATCCTTAAAACATTGCAAATAAAACATGACAGGCACACCTGGTAACAGGATCTGGTAACAATACTTGGTCATCTCTAATTATTCTATATTAGAACATGGCAGTTTAAATTACTCCAAACGTAAGCGCAGAATTTATAAAATACAAGTTAAGGAAATTAAACAATATGTGCTGCCAAGAATTATTTATTTTATACATAGATTTTATTAAGAGTGATGCATCTAAGTGACTGGTTTTAAGAATGCAGCACCATGTGAAATTTTGTTCTACTTAACTCTTTTAAATGATGTTACAAATCTGGCAAGGTAATGAAGACATGTGGCATGTTCCATTAATAAACTTAGTTTTGGTAATATTTGCTGTAGAAGTTCTTAAGGTACTCATCAAAACAAAGTACAAAATCTAACAACTATCTCGATATGCTGGGTTAAAGCAACCAACACTGAGTTTATTAGTTCAGTGAATATATACATTAGTTACAACAGCAAAGGAATGAGTAACATTTAATTTGCTTATAGATGCTGCTCGGAAAGAAAGAAAGAACGGCAGCAGGGTTTCGGCATATGCTCATACAGTAACAGCAAATTACCAACGTTATCAGACAAAGAAACAATACAAGCAAGAATTTTAAAAGTGGTAATGAAGATGGAACAAAAAATAAAAACATCAAAACTGGCTTCTTGATATTATATCTATAGGAGAAGTCAGCTCAAACAAGAAAAAAACTATTGTGTAAAAAGTGTAAGACTAGATGCATTTTATACAAACAAAATGATAAAAGAAAATAAAACTGAGCTGAAGGTTCTGAATATTTACTGAAGACAGATGTAAACCTGATAGGTGGCAGCAAGATTATGTCAGTAAAGTACCCGCACTGAAGAAATGGAGGTTAAATGATGAAACTACTGGGGGACTTTCTACTACTACTATTTTTTTCATTAAAGAAAAACTGAAGTGACTATAAACCAGAAGTACAAATACTGCAAAAAATTAACATTTTTAGATAGTTTATAGATGTTGTAGGGACACATGTGACCAGACATGAAGTAAATGCAATAGTAAGCAGAGTGACACACAAGGTTTACCAATAACTGCAAATGTACAAATCATCCAAGAAAAAACAAGTAGCATTTATAATTATGTCACAGAAGACACGGGCCTTTACAGCACATCTTCAAGAAATTAATCTGGATGGGAAGTTATTACAAATCTTAAAATATATAAGAAAAATATAACAGTTTTAGTAAATTCATACTGTTCCAACTTCTCAGAGGTATGGCAAAACTCTATCTGCTCCAAGCTACTAAAAAGAGTAGTAATATTAATGAGGCTGTATTTACCATAATACCAGATTTATATGACATTTGCCCATCTTCTTCAAACCTTCAGGCCCTAGACTGCAGGTCTAAGTTAGACTGGGACTTGAAATTTCAGCTACTTCTCCTCAGTCATAAGGTAATGCATTCCTTACTAACTCTCCGCAGTGTGGCACCAGAAAACAAAAGCAAAAATATATGCACAATCTGAACCATAAAAGTGCCATCTCCTCTTGAGCTTCTCTGGTGGTGCTAGTAGGAGAAAGACAGGTGTGATGAAGACAATCAAAGATCACATATGTGTATTGTTATGGTAAACACAACTTCCATATCACACATGATCCAACCCAAGTTCTTCGAATTTCAGGACAAAGTTCCAAGCTCATCCTCTCAGGTGACACCATGAAGGCATACATCCAATAATAGGTAGCTCTGAAGGACAACTAAACCCTGGAGACCATACTCAGCTTGTACTGTCTTGTAAAAAATATTCAGAGACGTCCTGAACTGAGGATGGCATTACATCTGAAATAAAACTTCTATATTTTTTTTCAGAATAGTGACTATTTTTATCTTCAAAGGAATTATGGTATTCCTCTGCTCAAGCAAAGCCAGAAAAGCAAAGAAACAAATTATGTAAAGATGAACAAAAGTCTTTGTACCCTCAAATAATCAAAAAAAGAGAACACTCAATAAGTGTTTACAGTGTATTTTCTTAAGAAATTTGCTGGAAATATTCAATTTTAGAGATATGCTCCTACACTGGTTAAGTACCCCCTGCCTAGTTACACAGCCACTTGTCTTATTTTTTGCCTTTTAGTTCACAAAAACAATACATATCCAACATGCTCTGTTTGACATACTCTGTATATATCAGAATTGCATCTGTTCAGTTTTCAGAGCTCTATTTATCAAGCTCTCTGAATCATTATCAACTTGTTATCTCTTACTTAAATTGAAGAGAGCCCACATGGGGATTTAACTGAAACAAAGTTTGCAAGCCTGTCTGCTTAATTTACTTCTTTAAGTAAATGAATCCTTAACTTGACAACTCTAACTGGAAATTAATTAATGTACTGGGAGGAACACTTCCTGGTCATTTAAAGGGGCTCAGTTACAGACTCTTGTGACAAGTATATAGCCATTAAAATGCAGTATGAGGAGTTTAACAGGATTTCAAGGGCAGCAAATAAATATAATACACTTGTAAAGAAGCTGTACCTTACAGAATAAAGGCTCGCTTATTTCAATTTTTAATTATATGCTAGTTCTTCTATACCTGTCTTTAATGTACTGTTGTGAGACAGCTAAAATACTTACTTCACCAAAATAGTGCTGTTTCTATAAATGTAAATGATACAGCAATAGAACTCATTTTTACATGGCTAGCTGATATCCATACATTTCAGATGATGTCTCCTTGTCTAGAGTGGTATTAGCTCAAGCAATACGCTTGAGTACCTAGTGTCCTAAAAATGTTATATGGAAAGAAAAGCAAAGAAGAGATATCGGCTATTTACAGACAGAATCAAATGAAGGTCAAAATGGCCATTAGAAAATGATATACTGGAACACACTTCTAAAACAGTTTCAAACAAAAAAACACAAACTTGTTTTCATTAAAGCAGCAGACAGAAAACATTTAAAAAATATAAACATACTGCATCGTGATTTTAGCCTAAAAAGAATTTTCCATTAAAGGGATATTTTTATCCTCTTTAAAAGTTGTGGTATAAATATGAAATATTTTTTTTTTCCATAAAAATGTAAGAGGCACGGTTTGACCTATTGGAGTTCAGGTGTAAAGTCTTGACAACATCCTAGATAATCTGTATTCAATTAGCACTTTGGGTGTCTGATAGGGGAGGGGGAGGGGAATCTGGGCCATCCAATACTACAAACACCTTGGAGGAAGGGAGGCAACACAAAGGATGACTTGGGGCTAGGCATTTGGCCACCAAAATACTTAGGCAGTAGCCTTCATTCAAGTGCATGAAAGTGTATACTCACAATGTGATCTCTGCAGTGATGCAGGCCTCTTGCACTACCCCCCCCCAAAGGTAGGGTGCTAGTATCTACCATATGCACCTTTGGCACAACATATCTTCATGCTTGCCTGAATGATGGCCCCTACAGATGGCTCTTGCCTCCATGCTGGGGATATCTAGCATAAACTATCAAATGGGCTTAGGTCCAATGAAAGGAAATCTCAGGGAGGCAGGGAACAAAAAGAACCATGAAAGAAATTTCAAAATACAACCACTCCTTGTCTATTAAATTAGGTTCACAATCCATGGCCTTTTTGAAAGTAAAAATTTCCAGACTATTTAATAATATTAAGTCAAATCATTTTAGAAACAAAGGCCTTTATATACATGGGCCAAAAATAGCATCAGTTTGTAATGTGTGTAAGTGGCAATTCCCAGATCTGCTCGGAGTTAGTGCAGAATGGCACAAAATACACTGAACCGACAGATATAGCCAACATCCTGGCAGACAGGTTCAGTGCAAACCTCAACCCCCTCTCACCCCCAAAAGGGCCCATAACTATACCAGAAGAATATAGTGCCCCTAAAACCACAGACACTCAGGTTAAAACAGCCTTCTCCAAAGCCAAAAACATAGCATCAATGGGACCGGACGGTGTCCCAGGCTGCGTCTCACATGAGCTCAAAGATGAACTAACCCCTCACCTAAACACACTGTTTAAACTCAGCCTCTCCACAGGCTACGTGCCCACAGAGTGGTACACAGCAACGGTTATTCCACTCCACAAAGGTGGAGCCACAACGGACCCCGGGAACTATCGCCCTATACGTCTGACTAGCTTGGTCTGTAAAGCTATGGAACGTATCATCATGGATCTCATTAACAAAGACATTGGAAACCTCCAAACACTGGACCCTACCCAGTTTGCCTTTGTTAAGGGCAGATCATGCCTCCTAAACCTAGTGGACTTCATTGAGACAGTTACCAAGGCTATAGACGAGGGAAAGGTGGTCCACACAGCCTACCTAGACCTTGCAAAGGCCTTAGACACAATTCCCCATTCTGGCATTATAGACAAGCTCACCAGCCTGAACATAAACCCGTACATCATGAGATGGGTTGCTAACTGGGTCAAGGACAGAATCCACATAGTAAGAGTTGCGGGAGCGAGGTCAGACTCTAAACCGGTTACAAGTGGCGTTCCCCAGGGCTCAGTCCTAGGACCCCTCCTGTTCAGCATATACTTCTCAGAGGTACAGGCAAAACACAGGAGGACTATGGCTGACCAAGTTCGCAGACAACTGCAAACTAGGGGCTATAATTGATTCTCCGGCTGACACAGCCATCCTCCAAAAGGATCTCACTGAGACAGATACTGGTGTCAAAACCATGGCCTCAAGCTAAATGCCAAAAAGTGCATAGTCATCCCGTTTGGAAAAAAACAAAGTACCTACAAACTACCACATAGGTGGTAGCCCCCTAAATACAGAAGGCGTAATAAGGGATCTGGGGACACAAGTAGATAGTAACCTCTCCTTTGATAATCGCATTGCCAAAATGGTTAGAAAATCCTTCTATGTGGCCCATCTAATCACAAAAGGGTTTGCATCCAGATCGAAAGAGGTCATTGGGCCCCTCTATGCATCACTCATCAGACCCATCATAGAGTACAATGCCCTATTTGGGATGCAACTTACAAGACACCTGCAACAACTGCAGGGCCAGCCTTAGCTGAAATGGCGCCCTAGGCTTAGTAGTGCTCCGGCGCCCCTTAAGCCCCACCCACACCACACATGAAACACCCCTATTTAAGCTACACCCACTGGGTCATTCCCCAAGAAAGCCACTCCAGTCATTTCCTTAAATTATTTAAATGTTTAGGAAGAAAAAGATACCTTGTAATGTAGTTAAACTGCAGCTACCTTTGCATATGTATTTTCTACTTGAAATACCAGAGCCAGATCATGGTCAAGTAGAGTCCTAGGAAGGGTAATAGACCACCACCCCAGAGCAACCCCCAGCAGCAGCCCCCTCCTCAGCCATTCCAGTGTTCCATTATTTGGTTATCTCATCACTTACCATGCATACTGTTCTATTTGCCTCTACAATGATTACAGATAGTGAAATAAAGTAGCACAAAACACAGATAGCCATTTGCTAAACAAACATTACAGTCTCACAATGAAAACAGACTTAGCATGAGCAGTAAACTTCTCTGTCCTAGAAACTTACATTCATTGAAACAGCAAAACTCACATTCATAGAAACGGCATGAAAACCCACATTCATAGAAATGGATCTGGTTGGTGGAGAATTAAGTTTACCTTTGGGCTGTTTTCAAAACACACTCCTTGCACACATTTTTTTAGGGCCATGCATACATGTATTTATTCTTTAATTCATTTTCCTGATTGTATTGAATTATATTCCTTGTATAATACAGCCCTACTTGTTAGAATGCTTTAAATTTGTAGTTTTAAACATTCTTTTAATAAGCAATGAAACAAAATTTATGAACCAATAACTACCCATTCCAGAAAATTTCAACAATAAAAGGCCACTCAAGACTTCTATCATTACAATCCATCAATATTACAATCCATCAATATTATTCCACACGCACAATCTCTGCAGAAGTAAAATCATCTGAATTCCACATTAAAGAAATCTGTAACTAATGAAGAGGTTGCTACTGACAAACAACTTTACATATCAATGTTATCTACAAATTCAGTGCCTGCTGCCCTTGAAAAATTAATTGCCTATATTACAATAAAAAATTGGTACACTGGTAATATTGCAATAGGAAATGACTAACAAGTTCACAGTCACTAGGTATCTCATACAAAAGGCCATACTCAGGAGTGTAGAACCCTATCCCCCCTTATAATGCACCAAATAATCAACAGTCATATAAGCACTGCATATCAGCACTCTGTCCACATGGTGTGGGAGTGGAATCCACAGCCTTCTGCACCAAAGGCAATTATGCTATTAACACTGCTTTCAGATTTTACAACACAGTGTGCCATTTGATAAAGAAAAAACAGCTAGTTGCACATTGAAAACATTTACACTTGTTACAGTGTGTTCAATTTGTAGTTTTGAACATTTTTCCAGTAAGTAATGAAGCAAAATGTATGACCCAATAATGACAAACCTGCCCATTTTAAAAATTAGCATGTAGAATATTTTCCTGGGTCACCACATTCTTCTTAAAATATATATTTATTGACACCATTAATGGGTTCATATGGTTTGAAATAGATGAGCTATGTCAATAAACCATATTCCACTGAGGCTTAATACAACTTTAAAAGAAAGTGTAAGAAAAATGGCAAAAGGTGTTTTATTTTGAGCAGGTTGAAATGCAGCATTACCCTAAAATCAAATATAAATACATGAAACAGCAGCATATACAGTCTTGAATACCAGATCCGCCAGCGGAGACAATATATTCAAATGCCAGTGTAGGAAACTTCTTTATTCCAGGTTAACGTACAAACTTGCAGAAATCCAAGATTAAAAGACAAGTGCTTTCTCCCGGATCCTTCCAGGCTTTATCAAGTCAGAAACAATATGCAGTCCTAAGCGACTGCTTATATAGCTTTCTTAATTGATCACATGTTAGATTAAGGAAGCATATTAGTTTTAAACAAAATTCTCTGATTATAACCATTCATATAAGGTGATTTAGAACATTAAAAGCAAGTCTAATTATTTAAAAACTAAGAACATTAAAATTGATATACAGTAATGTAAATCTATATTTTTAATACATGGGTAGGAATGTTGATTTAAAAGAAGTATATTTCTCGTGCAGCATTAGATCCTCCCTAAAGAAAACCATATCCCTTCGAGCCACACGCTCCAGGGATCTAAACCTCACCACAACAATAAATAGGATGTGCTGGAGGGTAGATTCCTGTCCCAGAGATTTCCCATGCTCTGGAACAAGATTCCAATCTACATTAGGCAGAGCTCCTCGCTAACCCTCTTCAAGAGGAACCTTGACGAGTGGATGGGAAACAGAAAGTTTACCCCAGGGATCACTTCAATGGCTCTGCTGGAGAGAGGCACAGGGAACTAATCTAAGGGGCGGCGAAAGCCAACACATTCCGGCTAGGCTTATAAATGCCTTCGGGCAGATAGCCTAGTACCTACCTATGAACCTAATGGGGGATGTTTAATGAAAGGGTTAACTCTACTCTAAAACTGTAATAGTTTCCAGCACACGAGTTCTGGGGTACCTAAGCAAATATGGGCTCTAATGGCAACAATAATTTACACATTCTGAATAACTGGTGAAAATCTAATATTTCACCATACATGCAATACTTATTCAAAGCCTTTGCTTTTGCATTTTACAAAGCTTCTTATACTAGCACAGCACAATGCACAGTTTAGATTTAGAAAAAAAATCTTATTTTATTCACAAACGTGGCCAGACGGTATTCCAGAATAAAGACTCTAACCTTTTTGTGAGGAATAAGGTCCAATGCTGCTTGATACACTTGTCTTGTTCTTTCCGGATCCTGTGAAAACAAATGCATAATTATTTTATCATCATTATCTAAAACATGTACTTACTGTGCACGTAAGGATTAACTCATTCACACTTAGTAGCAGTATACTTTCACACCTTCTAATATTGAGAATTTCCTGCTGGGATGGCTTTTGTCTGAGATAAGTTTCTGAAAAAAGAGTTATAAGAAAGTATTGCTCTGAAAGAACTTACCATAACCTACGATGTCCTTCTCTTCTAGATGCTGCTGTACTCATGACATCAGGGAGGTTGCCTCTGGTGAACTCTCGTACTTCCGGCCATTAGACAAAAAGTACAGTTGTGTACACTTACCATAAATGTAGATGTTTGAGTGTATTCACTGTTGCAGTCATCACATTTGGGTTATCTGCTTTCAGTAGTCCTCAGTCGGCCTGATTATCAAAGTCTTGGGTCCTGCATCGGTTGCTGTCTCGTCTTCTATGACGTCAGGTACTCAGAGGTATAAAGCATGCAGCCAATGCCATTACATCAGTTTTTCTTGCCCCAAATGTCAGATGCTCCCCTAATGGGAAACAATTAAATATATATATATATATATATATATATATATATATATATATATATATATATATATATATACACACACACACACACACACACACACACACACACACACACAAACACAAGGTTATACCTCCAACAAAAAAGCAAATACACCAAAAAGCTTTTAAGCATGGTAAAGGAGAATAGAGGTATAGCCAAAGGAAGTCAAGGGGTTGGAGGGAGGGTAACCAGGACTGCAACAGTGAATACACTAACATCTACATTTATGGTAAGTGTACACAACTGTACTATGTTCTTCGTGTTTCACTGTTGCAGTCATCACATTTGGGTAGATTCCCAAAGCTAAGGATGGGAGGAGGACTTTAGATAGCAGTAGGGCCAGCTATAAGGTCCTGCAAGACTGCAGTGGCAAAGCCAGCTCTGGATTTAGAGAAAATTGGCAAATGGTAATGCTTGGTGAAAGTATGCACAGAACTCCAGGTAGCAGCTTCTAGGATGTCCCTGGTAGAGACACCTCTGAGAAAGGCTGTACAGGTAGATGCAGCCCTGGTTGAATGTGGTCTAATCCCCTGTGGGATAGGTTTTCCATGGTGCTTATAGCAGAAATGAATGCAATGGCCTATCCATTTAGAAATGGTTTGCTTTGAAATAGCCTTCCCCTCTGCCCCTGCAGCAAATGCCACCAGCAATTGTTCAGATTTCCATTGAGGTTTAGTCCTATCCAAGTAAAATCTAAGTTGTCTGTGCACATCTAAGGAGTGCAGTATCCATTCCCCTTTGTTTTGTGGATTAGAAAAGAAGGTTGGCAAATGAATGGACTGATTACAAGCCACACTGGATACTACCTTGTGCATGAAGGAGGGAATGGTCCTGAGGAACACCCTGTCCGCATGAAAGATGATGAAAGGCTCCACTGCCATAAGGGCCTATAATTCAGATATCCTTCTTGCTGAAGTGATTTCTAAAAGGAAGGCTGTTTTCCAAGAAAGGAATTTTAACTCTGCACTTGCAGCTGGCTCAAAAGGAAGGGGAATGAGTTTTTCCAATACAAAGTTAAGGTCCCAGGCTGGAGTTGGGGCTCTCCTGGGTGGGTCTTAAGTTTTTGGCCCCACTGAGGAACTGCTTGAGCAGTGGATGAGAGAAGAGGGGTGGTTCTGTGCTGTAATGAGCTGAAATGGCTGAGGCATGAATTTTGATGGAGGAAAAATAAAGGCCCTTGTGAAGCATCTCAGTTAAATTTTGAAGAATCTGAGGTAAAATGGGTGCAGCTGTGTCCATCCCTTGAGTTTGGTTCCAGGCACAGTATCTTTTCCATTTTTCAGCATAAGATTTTCTAGTACTAGGCCTCCTTGCCTCCAAAATGACATCCAACACTGGTTTACTGAGGAATGGAAATGGAGAGATTAGGTAATTAGCCAGGCTGCCAAGTTCAGGGTTTGAAGCTGAGGATGCAGAATCTGGCCCTCCTGCTGGGACAGCAGAGTAGGGGTCTGAGGCAGGTGCCATGGAGCCAGCAGTGACACTGCGCAAGAGGGGGTACCAGTGTTGGCGTGGGCAGTCTGGTGCTATCAGTATCATCCTTGGTTTGTCCTGTTTGATCTTTAGTAGTACTTTGGAGAGGAGAGGCAGAGGAGGAAAGGCATAAACTGATAGATTTTTCCAGCTGAAGGACAGAGCATCCACTTACCAAGCTTGTTTGTGGGGAGTACTTGTGCAGAATTTGTCCAATTGGTAGTTCTGGGGGGAGGCAAACAGGTCTATACTTGGGCTCCCCCATTTGTTTATCAATATGTTGAAAGTCTTTGGTTTTAGTTTCCACTCATGTGGGTCCATTAGATTTCTGCTTAGTCCGTCTGCTAATGTATTTAGTTTTCCTGGCAGGCATTGAGCCTGTAGATGCACTTGGTAGCTCAAGGCGGTGTTTCACAGCCATGGCTAGTCTGCAGAGGGGGTATGAATGGGTACGCCCCTGCTTATTTATGTACCACATAACAGTGGTGTTGTCCGTCTTTACCATTAATTGTCCTGGAAGAATGTGGTCCTTGAAGGCTGTCAGAGCATTCTGTACAGCTAGCATTTCTTTTTGATTGATATGCAGGTGCATTTGACTTGGGTTCCATTTGCCCTGAATGCACTTCCCTGCCAGGTGAGCCCCCATGCCTAGTCTGATGCATCTGTTGTTAGGGTTTGGGCGGCAGGGGGTAGAGTGAATGGTAGACCTTTGTTTTGGTGGGAGGCATCTGCCCACCAAAGTAACTCTAACTGTAGGCAGGGAATGATAGGAATCATTCCTTCTAGATCCTGAGAATGTTGACACCATAGGATTTTTAGATACCAATGTAGTTTCCTCATATGCAGTTTTGCATATGGAATTAGCAGAATGCAGGAGGCCATGACAAGGCTTGCAGTATTTGCCTTGCAGATAGCAAGGTTTTTGTGGCCATTAGTTTGAAGTAGGTTGTCAAATGAATTTGTTTCTCTGGCGTGAGGAAAGCCATCTGAGAAGTTGTGTTCAAGCTTGCTCCCAGGAATATAATTTGCTGAAAGGGTACCGGATGTGATTTCTTTTCGCTTATGGTCTACCCCAGACAAGTTAGTACCTTTTGTACAAATGCCAGATGATTCAAAAGCATGTCCTGGCTTTCTGGCTGAATTAGACAATCGTCCAGGTATGGGTATATTTGAATATTTCTTTGCCTGCACAATGCAATGACTGGAGCTAGGCACTTTGTGAATACCCTGGGCACAGTAGATAAGCCAAAGGGCAGTGCAGAGAACTGACAGTGCATGCAGCCTGCTTTGAAGCGTAGGCATCTTCTGCAAGATTTCCTGATTGGGATGTGCAGGTAGGCTTCCTTTAAATCCAGTGTTGCCAACCAGACATCCTTGCCTAGCATGGGAAGCAACTGGTGAAGAGTTAGCATCTTGAATTTTGGAATCACCAAAAAGGTGTTTAGGATAGAAAGGTCCAGGATAGGATGCCGTGGGTCATCTTTTCAGGGTACCAGGAAAAGTCTTGAGTAGAAACCTTCTCTTTTCCTCTTCTGGTACAGTTTGAATAGCCTTTAATCTTAAGAGAGACAGTACTTACTTTTGAGCCTCTGCCCACTGATTTGGGGGTAGATCTGGCCAACCGTTTGGGTTTGGTAACGTGTGGAAGTGAAATCTGTATCCTTGGGAAACTATTTAAAACCCATTTATCCTGGGTAATGAGTTCCCAGTTTTTTGCTTGCAGAACAATCTTTCCCCCTAAAGGAGCTGTCAAGTTCAGAAGTGCTTGGAAGTTTTAAAGTTAAGTCATTGAGACAGCTTACCATAGGGGGGGGGGGGTCTTACTACTCCCCGATTTGGAAGTGGGAGCCTCCCCCCCCACTGCTTAGTCCTGTGCGTATCCTGGGACCGAAGCCTGGGTGTTCTGCTGGTTCTGGGTTTGAACTGAGAAGGCCTGGAAGAGGCAGGAAAGGACCAATTTTTTGAAGGCCAATGCCTACTAAATCTTGGAGGCTGTACTTGCAAGAAATCTTTAACAGTTTGCATAGATTTAGCTTTTTCCTCAATCTTTTTAAGAACAACTTCTGCTTTGTTGCTAAACAGGCGGTCCTGATTTAAGGGAGCATCCAGCAATTTAGTTTTAACATGATCTGACAAAAATTGCTCCTTAAGCCAAGCATGCCTTCTAAGTACAGACCCGGTGACAGCAGCCCTGCAAGATGCCTCTAGTGAATCAAAACCACGTTGCAAAGTATATTTTCCAACCTTTTCAGCAGAATGCATTAAATCCTGTAAATCCTTACTTTCAGCACAATCGGGAATCAACATAATTTTCTGTTTAAGCAATCCAATAATATGCTGCTGTTACTTTTAACATATGAAACTGGCAATTTAAGGTCCTGATGGCCAAGGTTGCAGAGGTGTATACCTTCTTACCCCATCTATCCAGGGCCCTGGAAACTCTATCAGAGGGGGTAGGATTTTTGGCAGCAGTAGCCTTAATGCCCTTGGGCCCCTGTGAAATGGTCTCAGGTTCCGCAGTAAGATTTTTAAAAAGGAACTTGTGAGAGTCAGAGACCTTGTAATATCTATCTGGCTTTCAGAGAGTAGGAGGTAAAAAGTCTGGGACCAAGCTAGATTCCGAAAAGGCATCATCAACAATGTCTAGCACAGGAGGGATAGAAAAAGGCCTGTGTTGGAGCAGGAGTAAGAAATCCCTAAGCCTCTTTTTAGAATTAGAGCAATCCTGGCTTTCCCAGCAAAAATGCTCCCTAAGAGTATGCAAGGTTTCACCAAAAGAAAAATCCTCAGGGGGAGAAGCAGAGGGAATACAGTCCTCTGCATCAGAATCCTCACAGGTAGATAAGGGTTAATCCTGATCACCAGAGGAAACAGAAATTTCAGAATCCTGGTCAGAAGTATCATAAGCAAATTTAGTCCTAGGTCTCTTAGAGGGGGAAGATTGGCTTCCCCTTGATTAAAGTAATAAGGTCTTCAGCCATTCTTATCATTTGTTTTTTAGGCATAGAGGCCTGACCGTGCAGTCTGGGTGTCAGTTTTCTAGGCATGGTTTGAGTTTTAGGACTTGAAGAAGAAGATGGCGTTGGTTTAATATGCAAGTCAGTAGGCCTGAATACACCCTCAGAAGCCAGTGCCTGCACAGCGGCTCCAGACTCATCCAAGGTAGAGACATCCGCAGGTTCCACAGTTGAAGCATCTCGCAGCATACCGGACTCTGAATGGGTCTCAGTAGAGGCCTGCGAATCTGAAGTAGCGGGTATCAGGGGCTGCGAAAGTGCCTCACTGAGTACCTGGCGAACTGGCGACTAGCTTAGGAGAAGCGTCTTCGGCAGCTTTGGACCTAGGTGGCCTGTCTGTCTTTATCTTTGCATTTTTTCGGAATTTTGGTAGTCGGTGGCTTACCGAAGACATATCTGGATAATTGAACAGAGTACCAAAATATTTAGAAGCAAAAATATACAGACAACGAATAGTTCATGGTTTAAGTAAGGCACAAAACCGACAGAGAGGTACACTGTGGTCAGGGCAAGGAATACAGTACAAATGAAAATCTTTTTATTGTATTTGCTTTCCACAAGAAATACAAATACTGACTTTTACTGACATCGATTTAGAGCAAGAAAAAGTTTCCCCAATGGGGTACTTAGCTTTAGTTAAAGACTTTGGTTCTGAAACTCGAAAACGAAAATTTCAGGAGTCGGCCGACTGGCACTTGCAAACTGCTTCTGCTTCGGGCACCACACAGCAAGAAAGACTGATGTAATGGCATTGGCTGCATGCTTTATACTCCTGATTATCTGACGTCATGGAAGATGAGACAGCAACTGACGCAGGACCCAAGACTTTGATAATCAGGCCGACTGAAGGCTACTGCAAGCAGATTGCCCAAATGAGATGACTGCAATAGTGAAACATGAAGAACATGTTAAATGCTACCATTAGGGTGGCACATGATGTCCCGCACCTCTCTCGGATGTTGGTAGTAAATGGACATTGGATATAAAGCAGACGTCAGCACACACCTCTTCAGAACTGAATGCCGCCAGATTCAGCGACAACGGAGTGGTTACTCCAGGAATCTGGCAAGTGTGAGAGGGAAGGTTGGGTGGGAAACTATACAGCAGCATATAGAAAAGAAGGACATCTAAGGTTATGGTAAGTTCTTACACAACAATACTATGTCCTTCTATTCATATGCTGCTGTATTCATGACATCAGGGAGAGTGCAAGAGATCCTGTCCTAATGAAGGGGTGGAGGACCAGAAGCACCTTCCACAAACCCAAGGAGGATGGCTCTGGCAAATCCTGCCCTGGCTCTAGTGATCATATCTAGTCTGTAATGTCTGGTGAATGTGGGAACTGAGGACCAAGTAGCTGCCTCTAGGACAGCAGCTGTGTCCAAAACTTTAAGGAAAGCCCCTGAGGAGGACACTGTCCTAGCAGAGTGTGTCCTAACTGGGGCCGGGAGTGACTTACCATGGTTAGTGTAGCAAAAGGAAATGTTTTTTGATATCCACAAGGATACAGTTTGCATGGAAACAGTTTGACCCAGGGCTCTAGGGTAGTAGGAGATGAAGAGTCTGTCAGATTTTCTGAAGGATTTGGTTTTGGCCAAATAAAACCTTAACTATGTACATCTATGGAGTGAAGTACCTTCTCAGCTCTCTTCTGCAGAGAGGGGAAAAAAGTTGGCAGATTGATAGTTTGATTTAAGGACAAGTCATTTACCACTTTGGGCATGAACGTGGGGTTGGGTACGTAAGCACACCCTGCCTTGTGGAAGACAGTGAAGGGGGGGTGTAGACCCTTCGGGCTGAGGTTATGGCCAAGAAGAGTATGGTCTTCCAAGTGTAGTGCTGGAGGGAGCAGTCTTTGGCTGGTTCAAATGGTGGGAGATTCAATTCTTCTAGGACAAAGTTAAGGTCCCAAGGAGGCAGAACTGGCTTCCTTGTTGGCCTGAGGTGAAGAGCTCCTCTCAGGAAAAGTTTGACCTCTAATCTAGATGCTAAAGGAAGTACCAGGGGCAGGCAAGCTGAAATGGCAGATAGGTGAATTTTAATGGAGGAGAACGATAGTCCAGACATCATGAGATCACATGTAGGACAAGACCACTGGGGGCTCTGCCGTCAGTGGTTGTAGGCTGTTTTTCTGACACCATAAGGAAAATCTCTTCCACTTTGACAGGTAGGATTTTCTGGTAGCTGGTTTTCTGGCCTCCTGCAGAACCTGGATGACGTCCTCTGTCTACAGGTGTCTGAAGGGAATCAATGCACTTTCACCCACAAAGTGAGATTCAGAGTGGACAGTTGAGGGTGCAAGAGTGTTCCCTTGTCCTGTGTGAGCAGATCCATTCTTTAGGGTAACTTGTCATGATTGCCCTTGGCTAAGTGAAATAGCAGGGGGAACCAATGCTGCGTTGGCCAGTAGGAAGTCACTCGCAAGATTTGAGGTTGTTCCTTCTAAATTTTCAGGAGGACACTGAATGAGAGGGAAGAGGGGGAATGCATATGCATACATCCCCTTCCAAGAGATTGATAGAGTGTCCAGCTTCCAAGTCTCTGGGTGATTTGCCTGGAGCAGAAGGTTAGGAGCTGTCTGTTCATGTTGTAGGTGAAGAGATTCACATTCGGAATACTTCATCGATGGACATGGTGCAGAAACACTTCCCTGTTCAGCATCCATTCGTGAGCCATGGTCATGGTCCTGCTTAAGGAGTCTCCCATCACATTGTCTGCGGAGGGGATATATACCTCTTGGAGAAGGATTTGTTTCTCCAGTGCTGTTTCCCAAACCTGTAGTGCTAGTCTGCACAGGAGGTAGGACTTTGTCCCCCCTGTTTGTTGATGTACCACAGCACAGTTGTGTTGTCTGTGTACCACCTCAGGATGCCTGGGAAAAGCTGACTTTTGAAAATATCCAAAGTTAGTATCAAGGCTCTCATTTCCTTGATATTGATGTGATCTTTTTGTTGAGTGGAGCTCCATGTGTTCCTCCCTCTCCAGTTTCTTAGGGTTGCTCCCCAGCCTGTGTCTGAAGCATCTGTGAAGAGGTCTTGTTTTGGGGGGGTGGGCTGGAGGGGCAAGCCCAGGTTTGACTGAATCTGGAAGATCCACCACTTCAACTCCTTGGACAGGCAAGGAAGCATGGGGATCATGAACTCTATAGGGGGATGCAGACGTTGCTTCCAGATGTTTCTCAAATACCACTGGAACTTCCTCATGTGTAGCTTTGACAGAGGGACCATGGGGATAGTAGAGTCCATAAATCCAAAGATTCTGAGGAATTCCCTGGCTGAGATGGTTTTGAGAGGAATGATTCCTTGAAAGAAAGATGTGAGGGCCACAATCTTTTCTGGTGGCAGGCAAGCCATCATTTACCTGGTCAGAATCAGACATCCTAGAAACACCTGATCCTGAGAGGGTGTCAGGGATGATGTTTTTGTGATTTATGGTGAATCCCAGACCAGTAAGGGGGGAGATGGTAAATGCAGGTGTTGCAAGGCCATTGAACTTGAGGTAGCCTGGATAAGGATGTTGTCTAGTCAGGGAAAAGCTGTATTCCTTTTGTCATGGCAAATGCCATGACTGGGTCCAGACATTCTGTAAATACTCTTGAGGCCATAGACAGACCAAAAGGAAAAGCACACAACTGATAGTGCATATAATCCACAGAAAAGCGGAGGTACTTTTTGAAGAGAGGGCGTATAGGGATGTGCAGGTAGGCATCCTTTATGTCTAGGGACACTAGGAAAGCCTACGACAGAATGAGTGGCAGAAAGGTTGGGAGAGAGAGAGAGAGAGAGCATCCCGAAGGAGGGGACTTGGAGGAAGATGCTTAGGTGGGACAGGTCCAGGATAGGCCTCCAGGGACCTTCCTTCCTGGGAACCAGGAAAATTCTTGAATAAAAACCTTTTCCTCTTGCAGGCGAGGGGACCTCCTGGATGGTTCCTTGAGCAAGAACTTCCTGCAGGATGGGAGGAAAAAGTGGGATTTGGTCTTTGAGTGGAGGACAGATGCTTTTGGGAGTGGGTCTGGTCTCCCAGGTCATGAAGTATCCCTGCTTTATGATAGATAGGACACAGGAGTCCTGGGTAACCTGCTTCCAAGCGGAAGGGGAGGAAGAGGGGGGAGGAAGAGGTGCATGGATAGAGGAGTGCCTGGGTGTAGGGCCTGGTAGTCACAGACTACCAGGGTTTCACTGAAAGGACTGTTTAAAGGATGGAGTGGAGAAGACCGACTTAGAACAGTGCTGTTTCCTGTAGTCTTTTCTAGGCTTAGCTTGTATTCTCTTAGCTGAGGACGTGACAAAGGAGGTTTTAGCTGGGTAATTTCTCTGAAAGTGTGGATCTGGGGAGACAAAGATATGTTTCAATTCCTGCAGTTCCTTACCTTTGGTCTGGAGGATCTTAAGTTCAGCAGCTGCTGAACCAAACAGGTTTTTGTTGTCCAAAGTCAAGCTCATAGATGTGCCCCTGATGTCATCAGGCAGAGGTTGCAGCCTTAACCAGGTGTACCTTCTGATGACAGATCCAGAGGCACCAGCCCTTGCAGATGCTTCTACAGCATCATAGCTGCATTTGAAGTGTTTAGTCATTCATGTGCAGGAGTTCAGGAGAGAGGAAATCTTAGCTTTAGCAGGGGAGTCAGGGAGCTCTCCCAGTTGCTTAACCACATCTTCCAAAAGGGCCAAGGAATACTTGGCCATTTGCATCTGGTAACTGACTGCTCTTAATTTATTTATTTATTTATTTATTTTACATTTGTTTACCGGGCTAGTCTAGCTGGATACATGTCCATTTTCAGTAGAGGCCCGGGGAGAAAAGCTCCAAGAAGAAGGTACAGATAACATAATAGATGCTAAGACAATAAAAATAAGCTTTCTTTCCCAGATGTTCCATCATTCTGCTCTCTGTCAGAGAGCAATAGAGAGGTGGAGGGAAGTAACTTTGAGGTTTTGTCCATTGTCACAGAAATAATTGTAGCTTCTACAGAAGGGGCTTTGTAGAGGAAGGTAGCTTCCTCTGGCACCTTGTAGAATCTATCTGGACGCTTGGGTGCTGGGGGCTGTGAATCAGGGTTTTAAGAAGCAGCCAGAAAGGCATCCAGAAAAGTAGGGTGTTCTGGGGGTACACCAGAAGGACTGGGAGACTCCAGTTGAAAAATTTTATAGTACCAATTTTCGGTCTCTCTCACTTGACTGCTGTCCCATTTGAAAAAGTTTTGCATTTTGGTGATGGTCTCACCAAAGATGAGGTCCTCACCAGGGGAGTCAGTGCCACTGTATTCCTTTTCTGGTGAAGCATATCCCAAAGGAGAAGCAATTTGAGAAGAATAAGTGAGGGACTCATCATCATAAGTTCATAGGTGTGTACTAGGCTAATGGCCCTGGAGCCTTTACAAGCCTAGCCCATAGGATTACCCTGGCATTGTGTGACCCGACCTTAGTTCCCAGTGCCTCGGTCGAGTAGAGCCACTGGAGTGATCCCCGGGGTGAATTTTCTATTTCCCATCCACTCATGCAAGATTTCTCAAATGAATCTTCTTCTTCTTCTGAAGAGATGTCCGGGGCAGGCCCCTTATGGGTAGGGGGCATAGGGGCCTGTACAGGCAACGGAGGCCCACCAATCCGGATGCTGTCTGACAGGTGAAGCAGACAGAGACTGAGAAATATGTTTAGTTTTCTGTTGCCTCTTATGGTCTCAGGGGGAGAGGATTCAGAAATGTGGTGGAGGGTAGGGGGGCCTGACACCAGCTGGCACTCCACTAAATTAGAGACTATGTCCTCATGTACCACAATTTAGGAGACATCGTGCGGGTCCTCAGATATAATGAGCCTTGGTTCCCCCCTCAGCAACAGAATTGGATGCCTGAGATTCCCTTCAGGATGTGACCTCAGGCAAAGGACAGATTTCCTCTGGGCCTTTTGTCAAAGGAAGCTCTCAAAACTCCGGCTCACACTCCAGGCCTTCACTAGCCACGACAGCGACGCCTGGAGTGGAGGGTGCATCAGACTGTTTGGGACTTCTCTTTTTGGCCCTCTTGACTAGGGGTTTATCCGACTGTTCCAATGTCAGATCCATCCTAGATGCTAGAAGTTCAGGTCTCTAATTTTCATGATATACTTTTTAAGGCTGCAAGACAGCTTCTGAGGGTCTTGGGGACAAATGCCTGACAAATACTACAGGTGGTATGCAGTGGCGGCTGGTGACTTGGCTGCAGGAGACAACTGAATGGGTGGGCAAATGGAAGGGGTGTGGTAAACTAAAAGGGGCAGAGCTATGCTCAAAACCACAACTGGAAATTTAATTAAATACGCTGCCCTGGGTGCCAAACCATCATTACGCGAGTCCAATCAAGACAAAATGAAGTGTAAAGAAAAAAATATTTCAATGCATTGGCTACATGACAGCTTACTTAATATCTAGATGGAAAAAAAAGGTTGTGGGGCATGAAAAAAATATTTTTTAAATAAATTACTGGAATGCCAGTCAAAATCAAGTATAAAAAAACAACAAGCAGCACTCAACTCAAACTACTTCTCCTTGCACTGCAGTTCTAATTTTAATTTATATTCAGCTTTACAAAAGTATCAAGTAACATGCTGAAAGTAGCAATCTCTGTGATACCCCCACTTGTAAAAATGTTTCTTATCCAAAAAAGACCTGCTGCCTGACAACTATCTACTTGTTTCATGGGGAAGACATGATCAAAGGAAAAAAATGAACAGCAAACAAGAAACAAACTCAAGATAAATTGCTTAAAGGATTACTGCACAGGTTATGGACCACACATGATAGATTGGCATTCTGTTTAGTTTACGGGTAAAGCCTGCAAAGATGACTGCAAGTCTCCAACAAATGTAATGAGCTTCTGAAAATACTGTAATCCTGTCCCCTATTACAAATACTGTCATATGCATTTCAATACCTAAGGCTTATACGTTATCTAGTTATGTAAATATTGTCTGCATGGCAATAACAAAAAGGCTTTCAATGTTGGTAATTTTTTAACAGTATGCTTATTAAAGCTTACTTGCATCTTACAGTCTCTGACAAGCTTACCTGATGGTCATTAAAGCATTGCTACTAAAACACAGAGCAACAGGGCATTGCGACAGCATGAATTTTCTGAATAATAAGAAGCATAAATCAACAGTATAAAATATGAGAGAAAACCAGAACATTCTGCAAAATCAAAGATAGATGAAAAGCCACTGTTGTACTTGTGTCTACCTTGGATTGGGGAATACTCTGCATACTTACACTGCATAACTGCTCTTTGCCTTGCTTGGACACATCCAGCATCACTACATGGAGGAGTGGGGTGCAACAAGTATGTCACAATTTGAAATGTCTTTGGCTGACGGTGATGGCTCTGACACTCATACCTCTCAATCTCAGATCAAGAAGTCTTGACAAAGCCATACATAGAAGTGGGACAAAGGCCCAAAAATAAGGATGATTTTTACATATTGCTCTTATAAACTTAGAAAGATAATAGAATTGTAGTAGGTCTTGCATTAGTATGAATTTTCTTAAGAGTATGAAATCTGAAACTCAAATGTCTGCCAGTGCCATTATTTTCTAACTTCAATCTTTAATGATTTGCCACTATTTTGCTAGAAAACCACAATTTTATGAAAAACGGACCAAAGATGTGATGCAAAAATATAAAATTGCCACAGAATACAACTGGGAACCTGTCAAAGAAGGGATACCTTTTTAATATTAGTACTGTTAACTTGAGCAGCTGACAAAATAAGAGACTCTACATGCATTTCTGAAATAAAAGTAATCTATAACTCTGATAATTACAGTTACTTATAATTGTAAACCCTCCACGTTTTCTTCCAAAATTGTCATTTTGCAAAGGGATTATTAGGAGGAGAGCAACATTTTGAGCCAAAATTGGGGAAAGTTGAGAGGTTTGGATATTCCTAATTCTATAAAACAATTTATTTGCATGTACCTCTCAACCTCTTAATGCAGAAAAAGTACAGTTTTGTACCTACCATAAATGTAGATGTTCGAGGATTCCATTGCTGCAGTCCTGACTATTGGGTATAGTCCGCGTCCCAGTCGGCCCGAATACCAGAGTATAAGGCTGACGTCGGTCAGGGCGCATTAGACTGACGTCAGTACGTCAGGGTACTAATGCGCATGACCGACGTCATATCTCAGTCTTTTCTTGCCCCAGATGTCAGAAGACCCAAAAGACAAGTCCCAAAACAACCTGCACCAAAAACATGTATAATATATACAACAATATATATATATAAATAAAATATAAGCATGTAAACTCACCTACACAACCACCCCTAAACACAGAGGGAAGGAGGGAGGGTAAATTGGACTGCAGCAATGGTATCCTCGAACATCTACATTTATGGTAGGTACAAGACTGTACTATGTTCTTCGCCTTCCATTGCTGCAGTCCTGACTATTGGGTAGAATCCCAAAGCAGAGGTAAGGGAGGCTGGCAAATTATAAAGTAGCAGGAGCTGACAACATGCCTTGTAAAACAGCTGTGGCAAAACCAGCCCTAGTCTTAGAGTATATAGGAAGGTGATAATGCCTAGAGAAAGTATGCACCGAACTCCAAGTAGCTGCTTCCAGAATATCCTTAGTTGCCACCCCCCTTAGAAATGCTGTTGAAGTGGCAGTAGCCCTAGTGGAATGAGGCCTAATCCCAGCTGGAATCTCCTTGCCATGATGGGAATAACAAAATGCAATGCAAAAGCCAATCCACCTAGAAATAGTTTGTTTTGACACAGGCTTGCCCTGTGAACTCAAAGGAAAAAGAAACAAGTAACTGCTGAGACTGCCTAAAATTCTTAGTCCTGCTCAAATAATAACGCAATTGCCTGTGTACATCTAAAGTGTGCAAAATCTTTTCCCTTTATTTTGAGGATCTGCAAAACGTAGGCAAATGAATAGTTTGGTTTAAAGCCACACTAGAAACCACCTTAGGCATAAAGGAAGGATTAGTACGTAATGATACCCTGTCCTTATGGAAAATCAAAAGGGCTCTACTGCCATAAGGGCCTGCAACTCAGACACCCTTCTTGCAGAAGTAATAGCCAACAGAAAAGCAGTCTTCCATGACAAATATTTCAATTCAGCAGTAGCTGCAGGCTCAAAAGGTTGTAGAGTAAGTTTTTCCAACACAAAATTGAGATCCCAAGCAGGAGTAGGAGCTCTACGTGGGGGTCTTAAATTCTTTGCCCCTCTAAGAAACTGCTTGAACAAAGGATGCGAAAACAAAGGTGGGTCACAATCATAGTGAGCTGAAATTGCCGCAGCATGAATCTTTATGGAAGAGAAGGACAAACCTTTGTCCAATAATTCAGAAAGATATTGAAGAGCCACACTCAAATTAGGCTCTGAAATCTCCAAATTCTTTGCTGTACTCCAAATTAAAAATCTCTTCCATTTTTCTGCGTACACTCTCCTAGTACTAGGCCTTCTAGCTTCCCTAATCACATTTAAAACTTGTTGAGGAAGTTGAGACCTGCTGTGTTTCAACACAGAATATGCCAGGCTGTGAGATGAAGAGATTGAAGCTTGACATTGAGCAGATGACCGTCCTTCTGAGATAACAGATGAGGAATCAGAGGTAAAGGCCATGGAGGCTTCTTTACCAGACTCCGTAGAAGTGGGTACCAGTGTTGCCGAGGCCAATCTGGAGCTATCAAAATCATCCTTGGCCTGTCTTGTCTGACCTTTAATAGTACCTTTGGAAGAAGCGGTAGAGGTGGAAAGGCATACACATGAAGGTTTTTCCAACTGAAAGACAGAGCATCCACTTTCCAAGCTGTGTGATGAAACCCTTTGTGCAATACTTTGGCAGCTGGTGGTTTAGTGGAGAAGTTTAACAGATCTATGTCTGGTGTTCCCCTTCGCACTGTCAGTTTCTGAAATACTTGAAGTTCCAGTTTCCACTCTGGGGGTCCCATGATTTGTCTGCTTAACACATCTGCTAAGGAGTTCTGTGCTCCTGGCAGAAACCTTGCCTGAAGAGTTAGTTGCAAGCTTAGCGCAGTCTCCCATAAAATCATTGCTTGCCTGCATAGAGGATAAGAATGTGTTCCCCCTTGCTTGTTGATGTACCACATGACAGTTGTGTTGTCTGTTAGAATCAACACCTGCCCTGGAAGAAGTAACTCCTTGAAAGCCATTAATGCAAACTGGACTGCTAACATCTCCTTCATGTTGATATGTAGATGCTGTAGTCTGGCAGGCCACTTGTCTTGTATCCACTTTCCATTTAGATGAGCTCCCAAGCAATGTCCGAGGCATCTGTCGTTAGAATCTGACTTGCCTCTGGCCGGGTCACAGAGAGTCCCTTGTTTAGGTGACATTCCTGAGCCCACCACAAAAATTCCTTTTGAATGCAAGGTATTATTTGAATGACAGTGTCCAAATCCTGGCAGTGCTGTGTCCATACATTTTGAGATACCATTGTAGCTTCCTCATATGCAGTTTGGCATTGGGAAGCACCAGAATACAAGATGCCATGAACCCTAATGCTTGAAGGACTGTCCTTGCAGTCAGCACGGACTGATGAGATAGTTGATGGAAGTAAAGTGACAGACTCTTTTGTTTGTCCGGGGTTAAAAAGGCCATCTGGGCTGCTGTATTCAGTCTTACACCCAGAAAGCACATGTCTTGAGAGGGTACTAGACTGGACTTTATTTCGTTCACAGAATACCCTAGGCATCTTAGCACTGCTATAACATATTCCAGATGCTGTAGAAGGTCTTCCTTTTCTTGAGCCAGAATCAGGCAGTCGTCCAAGTAAGGATAGATTTGAATTCCTTGAAGCCTGAAGTAAGCTATCACTGGAGCGAGAACCTTTGTGAATGCTCTGGGCAGTAGATAAGCCAAAGGGCAATGCAGAGAACTGATAATGAGAATTTCCAGCTCGAAACCGCAGATACTTTCTGCAACTGAGCCTTATAGGCACATGAAGGTAAGCTTCCTTGAGATCTAAAGTTACCATCCAGTGATCTTTGCCCAGCAGAGGTAAAAGCTGTTGTAACGTCAACATCTTGAACTTGGGAATGTCCAAAACGTGTTGAGGAGAGATAAATCCAAAATTGGTCTCCACGTGTTCCCCTTCTTTGGTACAAGGAACAGGCGAGAATAAAATCCTAGGCCCTCTCTGACACAGGGACTGGCTGAATGGCCCCTATGTGAAGTAACTGTAAAACTTGCTTGTGAGCCTCTTTTCTTTGTAGAGGAGGAACGTCTGGTATGCCTTTGAAAGGGGCATTGTATGGAAATAAAATCTGTAACCGTGGTGAATGATATCCAACACCCATTTGTCTTGAGTAATTAAATCCCAATTTTCTTTGAAAGAGACAGTCTTCCCAAAGGAGCTCCCAGACGTGAATCTGCTGGCAGCTGAAGAAACAGGTCATTGGGTCTGTTTACGAAAGGACTGACCCCTGCCCTCACCAGGAGTCTGAGCAGGTGAACTCCTGTTCTAGGCCTAAAAGAACTTTGAGCCCTGCCCCTACCACGCCTAGACCTACCCCTAGACTGAGAATCATAACCAGTATATGTCCACCCTTAGCAGGCCAATTTCTACTAAACTTCGGTGGTTGCACCTGCAAAAAATCTTTTAACAGTTTGCATAGACTTAGCTTTGTCCTCCATTTTCTTTAAAACAGCTTCCACAGGCGAACCAAACAACACATCAGACTGTAAAGGAGCATCCAAAATCCTTGTCTTAACATGCTCAGCTAAATTCTGATCCTTCAACCAGGCATGCCTGTGAAGAACAGAGCTGGTAGCAGCCACCCTCGAGGAGGCCTGTACAGCATCAAAACCACATTGCAAAGAATGCTTACCCACTTGTTCGGACACATGAACCAAATCCAGCAACTCTTTACACTCAATACCTTCCGCCAAAGCATCCACCTTAGATTTCAATTGTGAAAGAAGGTAATTCTGATATTTTAACATGTGAAACTGACAATTCAAAGCTCTCATGGCTAGAGTGGAAGAAGTATACACTTTCTTTCCCCACCTATCCAAAGCCCTCGCCTCTTTATCAGTGGGGACAGGATTTTTAACCACAGAAGCTTTTACACCCTTAGGCCCCTGGAAATAGTTTCTGGGTCCGCCCTAGGACTCTTAAACAAATATTTATGAGCTTGGCACCCTATAATACCTATCAGGCTTAACAGGAGCAGGAGGCAAAGAGTCAGGGTTCAGGGAAGCCTCTGCAAAACATCTTCCACCACATTCAACACAGGAGGAATAGCTAAGGCCTATGCTGGGGTAAAACAAGAACTCCCTAAGCCTTTTCCTGGAGTCAGAGTAATCCTGGCCTTCCCATTTAAAGTGCTCCCTCATGGAATGCAAAGTCTCTGAAAATGAGAAATCCTCAGGTGGAGACGCTGTAGGAGTGGAATCATCCACATCAGAATCAGAATAGGTAGGATACTCCTGCAAATCTTCCACAGAAGATTCTGAAGCCTCAGAACACTGTTCAAAACTCTCAAACTCAGATTCCACCCTAGGCCTCTTATCAGGCGGGGCATAGAACCCTAATCATAGTAATCAAATCTTCTGCCATCTTAAGCATATGTTTCCTAGGTACAGAACCTGAAATGGTAGGAGAAGCCCCACTGAAGCTGAAGTAGGCCTACCTCTCATAGAAGTTTTGGCAACAGAAGGAGAGGCCCTAACTACCTTGGGAAGAGAGGGAAGAACAGTCACCTGAGAAGCCCCTCAGCCTGGCCTACCTCCTGAGAAGGCACATCCTGTAAGAGTATAGTTTCTGCCTGGGACTCCATGGAAACTCCTGGCAAAACCTCCGGCTCCACTGAGCCTTCCAAAGAACCGACGTCCGGGACTGCGGTTCCTCAACCCTAGGCTTCACTGTTTTATCCTTGCGCTTCTTGAGGAAGCGGCCGGAGCATCCCACGGCATTTTATAATTGCAACGCTTCCCAAACACTAACCTGGCACAGTCTAACCTCCTCTTAATAGTGCGTTTGTTAAACCTAGCACAAGAGCGGCAACCAACAACGTCGTGCTCAGGCCCTAAACAAGGTATACACAAGGTATGATAATCCCTATGAGGTATCTGTTTCCCACAAGAAATACAGTTATTCACTTTTTCTGACATCCGGTAAAATACTGAGGCAAGAAAAACAAAATGTTCCCAACGGGTACTTAGCCAACTCTGTTTCGGTCTGAAACTCCGGTTTCGGAAATATTTCAGTACGCCAACCTGCACTCGCAAAACTGCTTCTGCATCGGACCATGCGGCAAAAAAGACTGAGGATATGACGTCGGTCATGCGCATTAGTACCCTGACGTACTGACGTCAGTCTAATGCGCCCTGACCGACGTCAGCCTTATACTCTGGTATTCGGGCCGACTGGGACGCGGACTATACCCAATAGTCAGGACTGCAGCAATGGAAGACGAAGAACATTCTGGACAAGGCCAAAGATATTGGGGGAACATACAAACTACTAAAAATTGCTCTTGTATAAACTTAGTCGATAGAATAACAGGTCTTCCTTTAGCATGCCTTCTTCTGAAGGTTATGACATCTGAAACTCAATGTCTGTCATTATTTAATGACTTCATTCCTAAATGATTTGCCAGAAAACCTCAAGTTTTATGAGGAACAAACCAAAAATAAGAAGCAAAAATCTATTCATTCTGCAAAACTCTGGACAGTTGAAAGGTATAGTTCAGCCGGGGCTGCCTGAGATTGCTGCCCTTCCCCCCCTCACAAAATCACGGTCAAATAGATGATCCCCCCCCTGCAGCCATTCCAATGTCCCATTCCTTGGTTATTTTGCCCCATTTACCATACACATTGTAATGTGCATACTGCTTTACTTCTGCGATGATTTGGTTTTCATTTGAAAGTTTTATTTTGCATTTTACATCACAGACACAGATAGATATCTGCTAAACAAAGCAATGCAATCTCACAATGAAAATAGACTTGGCATTAAAACTTCTCTGCCCTTGAAACTCACATTAATTGAAACAGCACTGAAACCCACATTCAAACAAAATACATTTTGCCAGAGGCAGATAAAGATTAACGCTGGGCTGTTTTCAAATCATAGGCCCCTTCAGTAAACATACACATGCTCTTTGATACACCTTCCTGACTGTATTAAATTATATTCCTTGTACAATACAGTACAATTGTTAGAAGGCATTTTAAATGTATTGTTTTGAACATTTTTCCAGTAAACGATGAAACAAAATGCATGCACCAGTAATGACAAAACTGCCCAATTAAGAACATTTCCATCATAAAAGTCTACTCAAACTTCTACAATCCACCAGTGTCAGTAGATATACACAATCTCTGAAAAAGTAAAAGTCATTGAAATAATTCCACATTAAATAGATCTGTAACTAATGAAGAGGTTGCTGCTAGCAAACAACTTTATATTTCATTGTTTCATCTACAAATAAATTGCCTACGTTACATAAAAAAAAAATGATAAGCTAGTAATATTGCAATAGGGAATGGATGCCTAACAGGTTACTAGGTATCTTTGCCAAAAAGGACTGCAGCATCAACACAGTACATTATTAGCAGTGCATCTACCTACTGTGGGAGTAGAACCCACAGCCTTCTGCATCAAAAGTAAGTGCACTACCTGTTGTGCTATTAACAATGCAAATAGACCCAACATAAGCAGCACTAGACTTTTGTTCCCCTGCAGCTCTCAGCTCCTTGAAAAATCTACTCGATGCTCAGCTATATCTTTAAACTTTGCAGCGCAAGAAATCTGGAAAAAGACAACATTTATTTGGGGGGTGGGGCCAAAAACCAGGGACACATTTTAAACATTGCTTGTATAATGTTGGAAAGTTGCCAGAATAAAATGATGCGTTACAAATATACATTTCACTGTCAAGTCTTGAACCCAGGACCCTGTGCCAAACAGTCAGAGCAACATTCCACTATGCCAAATCAGGTGCTTTGTGAAAGAGAGGAAGACTGAACCTTTAATAGCTACCATTTAGTGAATTCAGTTCTCACTATAGCTGTCAAACTCTTAGAACAAAACACATAAACAAAGCCAATAATGGGGGAATACAGCCCCCAAACTTATTCAGTTCTCACCATAGCTCTCAACCTCTTAGAAAAAAACACATGGACAAAGCCAATAATGGGGGAATACAGCCCCCAAACATATTCAGTGAATTCAGCTCTCACCATAGCTCTCAACTTTAGCACAAATACCTGGACAAAGCCAATAATGGGGGAACACAGCCCCAAAAATAGGGACAAATTTCAAATACCCATCTTATAAACTTAGAAAAATTGCTAGAATAAAAGTTTTGTGTTAACATGTACTTTCTGAAGAATATGAAGTCTGAAATTCAAATGCATGTCATTTTTATTTAACATTTGTTAACCAGGAATGTCCGACTTGGAACAAAAGTCAATTTTCAGCAGAAGTCCAGGGAGAAACACTCCAGACAGATGTCTTTGTAAGATGGGAAGACACCAGAGCACACTCACACAAACACAGGGAGAGCATGCAGACTCCACACAGAAGGCACCCCAGCCAAGAATCAAACCAGAGAACATGTAGCTGTCAGGCAAAAATGCTACCACTGCATCCCTGCACTACTAACTGTGTAAAGAAACAAAAACACAGAAACCACAGATTTTATGAGGAACAGAAAAGAACAAATATGAGGCAAAAATCTGCAATTGTTTTTACAAATGGTAGTGGGTAGGGTATTCAGGCTCTTGCCACCTGCACTCAAGATACAAGGTTCAAGCCTGAGGTATTCTCTACCACCATATATCCTGAGTTCTCTCTAGCCACCAGTATATAGCAATAGGGGCACTGCACACACACACCAGTACCTGAATTTAGTGCACTCAGTTCCCAAGTGCAGCTGTACCAGTATCCTCAGTTCATTCCATACAAGCTAACTGTCCTCCTGGCTGGTTTCCCCATGAAAGTAGGCTCCAGCCTGCAGATGATGCAGTCCAGAGTTCTTCCGTTCTATGTAGTCGTTACCGCATAGACTTCTGGCCATCTGCAGGGCAGAGATGCCTTTCCCCCTATCCGGACTGCTGACACAGCTGTCTGGAGTTCTGTGGGTTCCAGGAACTCCAAGCATGCATATGTGGAGTTCTGGGACTTGCAATTGTTTTATTTATTTTTTTCTTCTTTCCATAACTGGGCGGGATGCAGTCCTATAGCACAAGCCGCCCCTGGTGGTATGGTTGTGTTCACGGCCTAGGCACAGCTCATACGAATCCTTGTGTGGAATTTGCCTTCCACACCTACACTTGCCCTTCTTACTTGACAACAGAAACCCCCCATGGGGTACTTATTCTGAAGTTGGATGAAGAAAACACTGCTACTGGCAACGAGATGACCGGAGCTGGCAGTCATACAGGCGGCAGAAAAGTTCTGAAGAGGTGCGTGCTGACGTCTGCTAAAGTTCATTTATAACTGACATCTGAGAGAGGTGCAGGACATCACATACACCCTAGCAGTAATATTTAACTTTTGTATAACAGATGGACGTACAAAAAGTTCACCAGAGGCAAACTCCCTGATGTCATGAATACAGCAGCATATGAACAAGAAGGACATCATGCATTTACACAAATGAAAAGATCTTGAGGCTCACACTAATAAATCAAATAAGCAAATATACAAACAAACAAATACATAAAATACAAAAATAAACACCACTGTTCAGCACAATCATCTTCGATAGATTAGCTTAAAGAAAATAAAATGCAGTCACAGTTACCTGGGTGAAACAGTCTGTGTGAGATATTATCCAGCCATAAGCCTGACTTTCAAACTAAGAAATATAACCACAAATAAAAAATTAATGTTACAGAAACTGAATCCATAGTCATAAACATAGCTTGGGTAGGGCAAAGGGGGTAGCCACCATGAGTGCAAAGTGTTAAGTAGCACAATTTGCTGATCATAATTGTTCTTCTGTGATTTCCAGTATTAAAATCCTGGTATTGCACTTATGGTCAAAACTGAGCATTGGCATGCTCTGTGTAGAGTATAAACTGTAGTAATTGCTTGCTACAAATGTAGCATGAAGACAGCTATAGTCAGTTTTTTTTTCAAACTGCAGCACTATAGTGGGCCAAGTGAGGTAAGAATTGTTTGCTATAGTTTAAAAGTAGATGAGATTTTTTTCTGAGGGAGCCATATTGAGGGATGGCACCAGACACATTATTAGCTAGCTGTATCACTGCCCACAGAGGTACACATGTGAACTTCAGTTTGGTGTCAAGCAACTCCATTAGCCTCATTCTAGTAAAGAGGTACTTACTGAACTGTGATACTCATGCAAACTTTTACAATTTATGAGGACAAAAGCATCTCGCAGATTGCCTCAGGTTCTAATTGTTAAACCATATATTCACATGTACAGTCAGAGATCCCAAGGCCAATGAGTCTTACGACTATTCATACCTTTCTGATTCAATGCCTCATGTGACAACTCCTTTCTCTAAGAGGGCCATACTAGTGAACACCAGTATACATTTTTGGCTATCCTTCCAGTCATCCAGCTTATGTTTAATGGAAGATAGTGATTCAAACTGCTTAACATGTAGGGGAACTTTATTCAAAATTTGTAAGAAGTGCTGGGTTACAAACTTGCCCCTGCACTGTGTTGCATCTGTTTTTGAAGATTTAAGCCCCTGCTTATAGTATTGGTGGTATTACCGGCCTTCCAGAGAATATTATTTATTTTTTTATTTTACATTTGTTGACCAGGCTAGTCTAACTGGATATATGTCCATTTTCAGTAGTGGCCCGGGGAGAAAAGCTCCACATAAAACAAACAACACATTAAAAATTCAGTTTCAAAACATTAAACTTCAATTAAAGATACTAGTCATACAAAACATGTGCTACAAGGTAAATAAGCATATGTGATATAAGAATGTAGAAGAAAATAAGACGCATTAAGAATAAGGAGATCCTGGACAATGGGGTCTCTAATACTGTGGTATGTGAGACAGAAAGCACTACACAAAAGTCTATAAGACACTGAATAAATGGAAAGAGCTTCCAGTACCTCTTGGCAGATGAGGGGCTTTAAGCCTGGGATCGTTTTGAATAGGAAGTTTTGAGGTCTATATAATTGTTTGATTCGATAACTGAACTGATGAATACTAATTATAAGGGAGTGATTACTTCTTTAGACTTTGATGACATTCCTTTTGCAATCAGCTGGGATAAGTAATAGGATTTCCTGATCGCTGTTGTCAAGTGAAGGTCAAAAAAGAGGAAGTTACCAAGTACCTAGGTCCCACACGACATTTTCATTTTATATTGCTGTGATGTTCATACAGTATGATGAGGATTGGGGTTGTCTACCAAAAATGATGATACTATACTGTTTAGCATTTAGTTTGAGCCCACTTTTAGTGCATACAGAGTTTGGGTGTCATAGGTGGATGTTAAAAAAATAAATAGCTAACTTTAACCAGAAGACTTTGCACCTGCTTGGAAATCTAAGAAGTAGATATAAAAAAGAGCAATCCAGCACTAAGAGTTAAGGTACACTTTCTGATGAGGCACCTGCAACATGCACTGTGTGGGCTCTATCTTTCAGTCAGTCTGTCACCCATATTACCACTAATGGGTCAATTCTGGGACACAGGGGACTCACCACAATGATTGTTGGGAGCATGTCAGAATCTTCAGAAAGACCTATATTACTGAAAAAGAAGGAAGAGTACGCAGGAAAATTCCTGCCCAAGGAAAAGAAAACACATCTGTTTTCCAGGCCTTCAAAGACAGGGGCCTGTAGCAGGCTACCCCCAACTGATAGCCGAGGGTGTTGGCAAAAATCTACTTGAGCTGTTCACCACAGTTGGATCAAATCTTGGAAAAAGTACAGTTTTGTACCTACCATAAATGTAGATGTCCGATAGATATGCAACTGCAGTCATAACATATGGGTTGTCCTGCCTCAGGGCACCCCTCGGCCGGGCCGGATTTCCAGTCTGGGTCCTCCGTCATGGCTGATGTCGTCTGCATTTCTGTCACAGCTGCAGGGAGTACATAAGCATCAGCGCACTTCATCTTCTTCAGTGTTTCTTGCCCCAGATGCCAGGTGCCCCAAGGAAAAGGCTGTAATAAATTTGAAGAGAAAAAACAGGTTCCAGACAAATAAATAAGCAATAAACAGATACACCAGATAACAGATATCCCCAGCTAGGATAACAGGGTGAGGAGGGACCCAAGGAATAGAGAGGGGAAGGGGAGGAGGGAGGACCAGACTGCAGGTTGTATATCTATCGGACATCTACATTTATGGTAGGTACAAAACTGTACTATGTCCTTCAAGAATGCAACTGCAGTGTCATACATATGGGGTGTTAGCCCATAGTAGTGGGGGGGAGGGAAGGAAGCACTAAGAAAGGATGGTGTAGTTATCAATCTGCAGGACTGCCAAGCAAAGCCTGCTCTGGATCTGGAAACATATATAAAGGAAAGGTGTGTGTGTTTGAGAATGTATGCCGGATTATGTAGCAGCTTCTAGAATGTCTTTTGTAGGCACCCTCTTAAGAATGCTGTAGAGGTGGCTGTGCTCCTGGTAGAGTGTGATCTGATATTGGCTGGTACACTCTTTCCATGGAAGGAATAACATAATCAGATGCAATGTCCAATCCATTTTGAGATAGTCTGTTTGGAAAGCTCTGCTGACCTGACAGGAAGGCAAGTAAAAAAAAAAGCTGATCTTCCTGTTGGCCTTGGTTCTGTGTCCAGGTAGTAGAAGTTGTCTGTGAATGTCCAAGGTATGCAACAGTCTTTCCCCTCCCCTTTGTTCTCAGGATTGGGAAAGAAGTAGCAGGGTGAATTGCTTGATTCAAAGAAACCCTAGATACCACTTTTGGCAGAAAGCTAGGGTTGGTCTTCAAGCAGACCCTGTCTCTATGAAAGGTAATGAGCGCTGGTATTGCCATTAGGGCCTGTAATTCAAACCTTTCTTGCTGAGGTGATTGCCAACAGGAAAGCTGTCTTCCATGAGAGGACCAGGAACAGCAGCTGGCTCCAAATTGGGGGGGGGTAGAGTAGTTTTTTCTAGGACAAAGTTAGTCCCAAGTTGGACTGGGCCTTTCTTGGTGGCAGCTGCTGGCTCAAGGGGGTAGAGTAGAGTTTTCTAGAGGACAAAGTTGGGGTCCCAAGCTGAACTGGGGCCTTTTCTGTGGCTTGATATTCTTGATTCCTCTAAGAAATTGCCTTAACAAAGGATGTGAGAACACAGGTGGATCAGTGTTGTATCTAGCTGAAAAATAGCTGAAGCATGTATTTTTATAGAAGAATATGAGAGTCCATTCTGTAGCATATCTGCCAAGTATTCCAGGATGAGTGGGATGTTCAATAATGATGCATCATGACCCTTGCTGGTATTCCAAATGCAAAATCTCTTCCATTTTGCTGAATAAACTGACCTTTGTGGTGGATGGTCTGTGGGCTTCTGTTAATTATCCGAAAAACTTGAGAGAGAGATAGATTGAGGTTATTCATGGAATCTCCCAAGCTGTTAGCTGGAGCGCCTGAATGTTGGGATGTACTGTCTTGAAGTTGTTTTGAGTCAAAAGATGGGGCCATTGGGGAAGGGCCCATTTTTTTGGCTGGCAACTCTCGCTAGTAGTGGTGGTACCAGTGTTTTCTCTTGCCAGTCTGGAGCTATAAGATCCCTTTGGCTTCTCTGCTTTGATCTTTAGTAGTACTGTGGTCATCAGTGGCAGAGGTGGGAATGCATAAATCTTTAGGAAGTTCCAGTTGAATGAGAGAACATCTGTTTTCCATGCTTGTGGATGATATGTCCTTGAACAGAACTTTTGTAGCTGATGATTGAGGTGGGAGGCACAAAGGTCTACTTGGCTGCTGTCCCATGTCGAGGTGAGCCTTATGAAGATTTCTGATGATGTGTACTCCTCACTGGGGGGGTGGAAATTCCTGCTTAGGCTCTCCGCCAGCACATTGTCTTTGCCTGGAACAAACTGGGATTGCAACTGTATGTTTAAGCTCAGTGATTTTTTCCCAAAGATTCATTGTCAGTCTCTGCAAAGTGGTAAAGAATGGGTGCCCCTGCTTGTTTATGTACCACATGACAGTGGTGTCTCTGTCGTATTAGCAGGTGCGTTTGTTGCTGAAGGCCTCGATGGCATACATGACTGCCAGCATTTCTTTTACGGTGTTGTCCCAGACAGCAGGTGGTGGCCAGGTTTTGTTGTTGAAAGGCCTCATGGCATGCATGACTGCCAGCATTTCTTTTTGGTTGATATGCAGATGTGTTTCCTTTGGAGACCATTGTCCTTGAATACATCTGCCCTCCATGTGCACCCCCCATCCAAGGTCTGAGGCGTCTGTGGTCATTGTTTGTGTTATTTGTGGTTTTTGAATGACATACCTGTGTTTGCCTGGGCTTACGAGGCCCACCATAGGAATTCCTTTTGTAGGCATGGAATAAGCGGTATGGTTGTCTCTAAGTTGTTGCTGTGTTGAGACCATAAACTTTTTAGGTACCATTGAAGCTTTCTCATGTGTAGTCTTGCTAATGGAACCAGGAGAATGCATGATGCCATGTAACCCAGGGCCTGTAGGAATCTCCTTGCAGTCATCTGGGTGAGCTTGCCCAAACCTTTGAAATAATGAGTTAACTTCTTTTGCTTGTCTTCTGTCAGGTAAGCCATTTGAGAGGTTGTGTCTAGATTGGCTCCTAAGAAAGTAATCTGCTGGGATGGCTGCAGTCTTGACTTTTGGTTGACTGACTGTGTATCCCAGAGCTTGTAGCAATTGAATGACATAATCCAAGTTTTTGTCAAAATCAGTTTGTCGTCCGCTTGTATGAGGCAGTCGCCAGGTAACGGGTAAATTTGAATCCCCTGGAGCCTGCAATGAGCAATTACTGAAGCCAGGCATTTTGTAAACACTCTGGGTGCAGTAGATAAGCCAAATGGCAATGCTGAGAATTGATAATGCTCTGGTCCTGCAAGAAATGTGAGGTATCTTCTGCAGCTGTGTCTGATAGGGACATGCAGGTATGCCTCCTTGAGGTCCAGAGTAATCAGCCAAGACCCCTTGCCCAGCATGGGAAGGAGTTGCTGTAAGGTCAGCATTTTGAACTTTGGTACTATGAGAAAGGTGTTTAATGCGGACAAATCCAGTATTGGTCTCCATTGTGTTTCTTTTCTTGGAACAAGGAACAGTCTTGACTTAAACCCCTGGCCTTGTTCTTGTTGTGGAACTTTTTCTATTGCACTGATCTGAGCAAGCAGAGATTCTTTTGTTTTGACCTCCTCCCTCCTGGTTTTTTTGGTAGGTCTGGCATGCCTTGTTTCCTTGGTAAGGTATGAAAGTGGAACCTGTAGCCTTGGTCTATAATGTCCAAAATCCATTTGTCCTTTGTTAATCTGTGCCAATTGTCTGAAAACAGAGATAATTTTTTTCCCCAAGGGAGCTTCTGTTTGCTCTTTGTAAGCGGAAGTAGAGGAAAGTTATTTGATTGTCCCTGGGGCAGGAGAAGCCCTGTGTGGGGGGAGAGAAGCCTGTGTCACTTCTTTGGTTTCCTGGTTGCCATTGTCGCCCCTGTAGGAACCTCTGTATGGTCCTCGCCATCCTCGGCCATGCCTGCTTTTGCCCTTTTGAAATTTGAAATCTTTCAGTATTAGGAAAGGACCAGTTTTTGAAGGCCAATTCCTGCTGAATCTGGGTGGCTGAACCTGGAGGAAATCTTTGACTGTCTGAACTGACTTGGCTTTTTCCTCAATGGTCTTTAATACATCTTTAGCATTAGCACCAAAAAGCTTGTTCTTTTCCAAGGGTGCATCAAAGAAGTTTTGCCTTAACATGATCTGGTAGGGGTTGTTCTTTAGCCGCATGTTCATGAATGACCCCCTAACCGTGCATGTCTAGAATGACCGCCCTGTCATAGCTGCCTACATGAAGCTTCCAATGCATCATATCCACACTGAAGGAAGTGATTGCTAACTTGCTGAGAGTTGTGTACAGCCTCCTGCAAAGACTTCCTATCTAAAGGATCAGGAGAGGCCAAAGTTTTCTGTAAATCATCTAACAGGAAATCCTGGTATTGAAACATATGAAAGAGACAATTGAGAGCTCTCATAGATAAAGTAGTGGAGGTGTAAACCTTCTTCCCCATCTCTCTATGAAGTTCCCTGTTGGAAGGGAAGGCAAAGGATTTTTGGGGCTGAAACCCCCCCCCCCTGTGAAATAGTTTCTAAAAAAACACAGCAAGGGCCCTAAAGAAATGAGAATGTGTTTCAGGAACTCTATAGTATCTGTCCGGCTTGGCAGGAGCAGGAGGGAGAGTAGTATCTGGAGTCAGAGTATAATCATCCAGGAGTATCAGGGGTACACTGAGTCAGAGTATAAAATCATCAAAACATCAAGCAGAGGAGGAATAGCTGGCAAGAGATTTAAGAAGGTCAAGGCTTGGAAATCAGAAAATCTTGCCCCGCCACTTAAAATGTTCCCTCAAGGAACAAGGGCGGTGCTGAGGCTTTGAGAAGGAAGGCTTTGGGGAATCAGAAAATTCCTGGCCTTGCCACTTAAAATGTTCCCTCATGGAATGCAGAACTTCCCCAAAAGAAATATCTCAGGAGGGAGGGCGAGGGAAAAGGAAATATCCTCAGGAGAGAGGGAGGGGATGGAGTCCTCTATATCTGAGTCTCGTGAGGGCCTGGAAAGCTCTTTCCTGGCTATCGGAGGGCCAGAGGCCTCAGAATCTTCATCTGAAGGCAGAGGGTCAGTGGGCTCAACCCTGGGCCTCTTATCAGGAGGAGGCTGAGATCCTCTCTCAGGATGGGCCTGGGAACCTCTGATCATGGAGATTAAGTCTGCTGCCATAGTCATGATTTGTGTCTCAGGAGTAGGCTGAGGTATAGGAGGCTTCGCAGAAGGTGCTTAGTCTTGCTGGCTGCTCTTGCGTGTGTAGGCCTTGATAGACATGGACATGGGAGGCCTAGCAGCTCCACATGCAGGAGTGACCTTTATCCACAGCAATGGTCTCGGGCATTTTCTCGGTAACAGTATCCGGAGGAAAACTCAAATAACCGCCGAGGATGGCGGTCCCAGTCTTCGTTTTTACTTTAGGAGTTCTGTCGGTAACGTACTCCGCATCTCTATTGATAATTTTAGTCTTCAAAAGTCTTCATCTTCAGCTCCCAGCCTGAGAAGTCGCTGCGCTTATTGACAACACACAGGCGGCGAGGGCCGAGACGTGGTCTGGCCAAAGGCAAGGAAGGCAGTTTTAGGTCTCGGCCGTAAACTCTCCGGCATCTTATGTCGTATTTTTAGTTTAAAGTCTTCCAGGCGACTCTGCCCGGTAGCCAGAGAGCCAACGAAGCGTACAACACAGCGGCGGCTGGGCGAGCGATCGTGGTCTGGGCAAGGCAAAAGGGCAGTAGAATGGAAATCCTTATGAGGTATTTGTTTACCACAAGACAAACAATTATTAACTTTTCAGTAATTTCACTGACTGACATCGGAGAAAAGGTCCCAACGGGTAGGTTAGACTTTTGATGACTCTCGGATCAAGAATACAGGAGCTGACAACGTAACGAACTGCTTCACTTAATCCGCTTCTTGCCCCGGCAACCGCTGCAAGAAAGAGATGATGCCGCTGGATGCGCTGACGCTTATATGCCCCTGCACATCCTGAGGAGGAGAAATGCGACATCAGCCCCGCCGGAGACTGAACTTTTTGAATCGCCGACCCGAGGCTGCCTGAGGCAGGACAACCCATATGTTATGACTGCAGTTGCATTCTTGAAGGACATCTGTGGTACACTTTTCATTCTTGAGGGTTTGTCTTGGTCCTGCTCAGCTTATCTGCTACACAGTTTAGCCCTGACAGTATGTAAGATACCTAAAAAATGAGAATGTGCTGAAAAGCTATATTCAAGGCTACAATGGCTAGTCTATATTCCGGGTGAGAACTGTTCCCCCCTTGGATGTTTGTGTACTACATCACTGTGGTATTGTCTGTAAAGACTTGTAAAGGACTGAGGGAGCAAAACTGAATAAGAGAGTTGAAAACATTTGCAAGTGCCAAAATATCTTATTTTTGTGTGTTACAGTCTATTTTGTCTGTTCCAAAGACCCTGTACCTTTATCCATATAGATACTGCTCCCCAAACACAGACTGATACATCTGTAGTGAATGACTGTATTGGATCTTGGAGGAAAATAGGAAACCTGAATTAAGAAAATTTATGATGTCTGCAGGCAAAAATCTTATTCACAAATCACAATACCAGAAACAGAAAAGTCAAGGGATGTAGATATTGGCACCATAAAAATTACAGACACCAATGGATTTTTGCCATAGGGAGTGTTGCAAAAGGTATCACGAAAATCATAGATGCCATGAGACCCATAATCCTATGTAATTCTCTTGCTGAGATAGTATTACAAGTAGAAAAACTCAGGAACCGATGTAGATACAAATCTACTTTTTCATGTGGATAAAAAGTTAACTGAGGGTTCCTACAGACACTCCAAGGAAAACTATCATGAGAGAATTAGTCATGCAATACATTGGTATATTCTTGAATCCCAGTATATGCAAGAGATCTGATGCAAATAAAATATTCCTGATACTTTGAAAAATACTCTATGGCATGTCATCTAAATAAGGAAAAAAGTGAACACATTGCAGACTGAAACAGGCTGTCACATCAGCTAGACCTTTTGTACATATAGTAGCCTTAGCCAGCTTAGAGAAGAACGGCTGAATAAAACTGGGAGAACCCATGGACACAACTTTCTGGCTAGATACGAGGGGCATTTTCTGACCCTTCTCTCAAGAGTAGAAAAAGTGTCCCTCCCTTGCCTGCCAAGGACACAGCTGCAAATGGCATGTCTAACTCTCACTCCATTGGTGGTTGTAGGAACTTCACCAGAGAGATCCAAGGAAAAGACGAGTGTTTCAATGAACCAGCTTTGGCAATAGAAGAGTCACCTACCACAGCCTGAGGCACATCAGCCTGCTGTGGTGGCAAAGTCTGTTTGAACATTTTTTTTCTTTTTGTTGATGAAACAAGAAATAAAACAGGAATTGGTAGGGTGTTTCAGGGTTAACCTGAAAAAGGTGTCCAATCCCATAGAAGGCTAACAGCGATGGTCAGTAAAGCAGGCACATTGTAAAATAGTAACTTTTCCCTGTAAAAATACAGTAAAAAGCATTTAAACACTTGCTCCAGTCCCCAAACATAAAAAGTACAGTTTTGCACCTACCATAAATGTAGATGTTCGAGTGTTCACCCTGCTGCAGTCATCATACTTGGGTTATCCTGTCGTCAGGCGGTCCCGCAGTCGGCCGGAATTCCAAAGTCTTGGTCTGGTGTCGGTTGCTGTCGCCTCTTTCCTGACGTCAGTGCGCCAGGGGTATATATAATGCAACCGACACCATTTTCTTCAGTTTTTCTTGCCCCAGATGTCAGGTGCCCCCAAAAAAGGTGGTCAGAAATTAGTACCAAATGGAGTAACCTCTGTACAAACACAAAATCCCTTCAGCTATAAGCAAATACATCAGTAAAGTATTGAAGAGATTTAGCCAGTAGATCAGAGGGGATGGAGGGGGGGTAACCTGGACTGCAGCAGGGTGAACACTCGAACATCTACATTTATGGTAGGTACAAAACTGTACTATGTTCATCGTGTTACCCTGCTGCAGTCATCACACTTGGGTTGAATCCCAAAGCTAAGATAGGGGGGAGGTATCATCGAGGGTTAGTGGAGGCTATAAGGCCCTGCAGAACTGCAGTGGCGAAGCCCGCCCTGGTCTTAGAGTAAAGAGGTAAGTGATAGTGTTTGGTAAAGGTGTGTACTGAACTCCAAGTTGCAGCTTCTAAAATCTCCTTGGTTGGAACCCCCCTGAGAAAGGCTGTAGAGGTAGCTGTTGCCCTGGTAGAGTGGGACCTAATGGTAGCGGGAACTGGTTTCCCATGATGGGTATAGCAGAAACTCATGCAATGACCTCTCCATTTAGAAATGGTTTGCTTTGATATAGCCTTCCCTTGAGAAGCTGCAGCATAGGATACAAAGAGCTGGTCAGATTTTCTGAAAGCCTTAGTTTTGTCCAAGTAGTAACAAAGTTGCCTGTGAATGTCCAAGGAATGCAGGAGTCTCTCACCTTTGTTCTGTGGATTTGGGAAGAAGGTGGGTAAGTGGATGGTTTGATTTAAAGCCACACTGGAAACCACCTTAGGCATAAAGGAAGGATTAGTTCGTACAGAAACTCTGTCTTGATGTAAAATGAGGAAAGGTTCCACTGCCATTAGTGCCTGTAGCTCTGAGACTCTTCTAGCTGAAGTTATTGCTACGAACAGGGCAGTCTTCCATGATAGGAATTGAAGATCTGCAGAGAAAGCTGGTTCAAAGGGAGGTAACGTTAGTTTTTCCAGAACAAAATTGAGGTCCCATGTTGGTGTAGGAGCTCTCCTGGGTGGTCTAATGTTTTTTGCCCCTCTGAGGAACTGCCTTAGAAGAGGATGTGAAAATAAAGGTGGATCCGTGTTGTAGTGAGCTGAAATAGCTGAAGCATGGATTTTAATGGAGGAAAAAGAAAGTCCTTTGTGCAACATCTCAGCTAAATACTGTAGAATGTGAGGCATGTGAGGTTGAATTGTGTCTTGGCCTTTAGCTTGGTTCCAGGCACAAAACCTTTTCCATTTGTCCGAATAAGCCTTCCTGGTGCTTGGCCTCCTGGCTTCCAGAATAATATCCAGAACTGCTTGTGAAAGAGGAGCTGGTTGGATGTTTAGTTGATTAGCCATGCAGCCAGATTTAAAGTTTTGAGCTAGCTGTGAAGAATCTGATTGTTTTGTTGTGTGAGCAAATGGGGGATATGAGGCAATATCCATGGTGGGCTGTGGGCCATATTTCTCAATAGCGGGTACCAGTGCTGGCGTGGCCAGTCTGGGGCTATGAGAATCAGTCGTGGTCTCTCCTTTTTGACTTTCAGAAGAACCTTTGTGAGGAGAGGCAATGGAGGGAAGGCATATACTGTCAGGTTTTTCCAACTGAAAGAGAATGCGTCCACTTTCCAAGCTTGATGGTGAAATGTCCTTGTACAAAATTTTGTTAGTTGACAGTTTTGAGGACTGGCAAACAGGTCTATGTCTGGAAGGCCCCATTTTTGAGTTATCATAGCAAATGTTTGTGGATCTAGTTTTCACTCGTGGGGATCCTTGATGTTTCTGCTGAGGTCGTCTGCCAATGTGTTCTTCTGTCCAGGCAGGAATTGAGCTTGTAACTGAACTTGGTAAGCCAGAGCTGTGTTCCATAAGATCATTGCTTGCCTGTATAGAGGGTAGGAATGTGTACCCCCTTGTTTGTTTATGTACCACATTACTGTGGTGTTGTCTGTCTTTATTGCAAGTTGTCCTGGATGTAATAGATCCTTGAAGGCTGTCAGAGCTTTCTGTATAGCTAGCATCTCTTTTTGATTTATGTGCAGATTTCTTTGATCTGCAGTCCATAGGCCTTGAATGCATTGTCCTGCCATGTGTGCCCCCCAGGCGTAGTCTGAAGCATCTGTTGTGATAGTTTGCCTGGCTGGGGGCAAGGTGAAAGGCTGACCCTTGTTCAGGTGACATGCCTGTGACCACCATAGAAATTCCTGTTGTAGGCAGGGAATGAGAGATATCATTGTGTCCAAGCTGTGGCTGTGTTGAGACCATACGCTTTTTAGGTACCACTGTAATTTCCTGATATGCAGCTTTGCAAATGGTATTATTAGTATGCAAGATGCCATGAAGCACAAGGCCTGCAGACTTTTTCTTGCAGTTAATTGGGTCTTTGTTGCCATTGTCTTGAAAAATTGAGTCAGTTGTAGTTGCTTGTCTGGCGTAAGATAAGCCTTCTGGGCCGTTGCATTCAAGCTGGCACCCAGGAATGTCATTTTTTGTGAGGGTACTAGTTTTGACTTCTTTTCGTTTATTGTGTACCCCAGGCAGTTTAGCAGATGCTTTACAAAGGCCAGATGATATAAGAGAATGTCTTTGCTTTCTGCTTGGATGAGGCAGTCGTCCAGGTATGGATATATTTGAATTCCTCTTTGTCTGCACTATGTAATTACTGGTGCCAGGCATTTTGTGAAAACTCTGGGCGCAGTAGATAAGCCAAAGGGCAGTGCAGAGAACTTGTAATGGGTTGAACCTGCAATGAAATGGAGGTATCTTCTGCAACTTTGCCTGATAGGGACATGCAGGTATGCCTCCTTGAGGTCCAACGTTACTAGCCATGCTTCCTTGCCAAACATGGGAAGTAGCTGCTGTAGTGTTAGCATCTTGAATTTGGGTACTTGTAAGTGTTTAGAATTGAAAGGTCCAGAATTGGTCTCCAGGCATTGTCCTTTCTGGGCACTAGAAAGAGTCTTGAGTAAAATCCTTGGCCTTGCTCTCGAGTAGGTACCAGTTGAATGGCTCTCATGTCCATGAGAGCTGTAATTTGTTTTTGTGCCTCTGCACATTGATTTTGTGGCAGGTTTGGCATTCCTCTTTTCATTGGCAAGGTGTGAAAGTGGAATCTGTATCCTCGTAAAATTATGTCTAGGACCCATTTGTCCTTTGTGACAATGTTCCAGTTGTCTGCAAAAAGGTGGGAGTTTTCCCCCCAAGGGGGCTGCCAAGAGAGTATTGCTTGGCCAGATGAGGTGCAAGTCATTGAGTTTGCTTTCTGGTGGATTGAGACCCGTCTGCTCCTCCCTTCTGTGTTGTAATGCCCCATTGGCGAGGTTTATACTGGGCTTGTGGTTGTCATCTGCCCCTTGAGCGTCTGTATTTACCCCTCTGTGGTCTGTCAGTAGCTGGAAAGGACCAATTTTTTGTTGGCCAGTTTCTGCTGAAGCAAGGGGGTTGTACCTGTAGGAAATCTTTGACTGTCTGCATAGATTTTGCCTTATCCTCCATTTTCTTTAAAACTTCTTCTGCTTTAACTCCAAAAAGAACATCCTGCTGTAAGGGAGCATCTAGTAGTTTTGCTTTAACATGATCAGGCAGAGTTTGTTCCTTTAACCAAGCATGCCTACGTATAACGGACCCAGTGACAGCTGCTCTGCAGGAGGCCTCCAAAGAATCAAACCCACATTATAAGGTATATGTTTGCCCACCTGCTCAGTGGCGTGCAACAGATCCTGCACTTCTTTCAATTCAGATTGTTGAGGGAGAGTGGTTATTCTTTGCTTTAACTGAGAGATTAGGAATTGCTGATACTTAAGCATGTGAAATTGACAATTCAGTGCCTTCATAGCTAGTATGGCTGAGGTGTAAACCTTTTTCCCCCACCTGTTTAGTGCTCTGGAATCCCTCTCAGAAGGTACTGGGTTTTTAGCCATAGAAGCCTTAGCCCCCTTGGGACCATGGGAAATAGTCTCTGGGTCAGCTACAGGGCTTTTGTAAAGAAATTTGTGGGAACCAGGCACTCTATAGTATCTGTCAGGCTTAGCCGGGGCATGAGGTAGAGAGTCTGGGTTCAAACTGGATTCTAAATAGACATCATCCACAATGTCCAAAACTGGTGGGATGGCAAGAGGTCTGTGTTGGGGGAGTAAAAGAAACTCTCTGAGCCTTTTCTTCGAGTCAGAGTAGTCCTGACCTTCCCAGTGAAAATATTCCGTCATCGTGTGTAAAGTTTCCCCAAAGGAGTAGTCTTCAGTAGGGGAAGCTGAGGGAATAGAGTCCTCAGCATCAGAATCTTCATAAGGAGAGGAGGAGTAATCTTGGTCCTCAGAGGAGTCTGAAGAAATGGACACTTGTTCAGAGGATGCATAATCTTCCTCTTGTCTAGGCCTTTTGTCAGGAGGGGGCTGGGAACCCCTGATTAAAGAAATCAAATCTTCAGCCATTTTGAGCATCTGTTTCTTAGGCATGGGGCCTTGAACAGGAGACTGAAGTGCAGTCCTTTTAGATTTAGTAGGGGTCTTTGACTTAGAAAACGTTTTAATGGTGAGGGTTGTCTGTCTAAAAACGCCTTCAGAAACCAATGGCGTTTCTGTAGCACCGACGTCTTTTGTAGCAATGTCGTCGGAAGGGCCTGAACTAAATGGCTGCGTCGGCCTGGTGCATTCTGCCAAAATTTCTGTAGCGGTCTCGGGTTTCAGATCTGTGGTAGTCAGGGGCTGCATCGAAGCCTCACTGAGGACTGGAGACCAGATCAGCCGAGGCCTCGGAATCTGGCTTAGGCCTGGGCTGTCTGTCCTTATTCTTTAATTTTTTGTGCATGCTGGTAGTCAGTTGCTCCGACGGCATGGTGTAGTTAAATTTCCTACCGAAGTAGTGTCGTGCGAAATCAAAGCATCTTTTAATAGTACGCTTATTACACCTAGCACAAAACCGACAAGTAGTGACGTTGTGGTCTGGGCCTAGGCAAGGTATGCAATAAGAATGAAAATCCTTATGAGGTATTTGCTTCCCACAAGAAATACAATTGTTAACTTTTTCTGACATCGGTCTGAGGCAAGAAAAGTTTCCCCAACGGGGTACTTAGCTTTAAAGAAGACTTCGGTCTGAAATTCGAATTCGAAAATCTCAGGAGTTTGCTGACCGGCACTTGCGAACTGCTTCTGCTTCGGGCACCGCGCGGCAAGAAAGACTGGAGAAAATGGCATTGGTTGCATTATATATACCCCTGGCGCACTGACGTCAGGGAAGAGGCGACAGCAACCGACGCCGGACCAAGACTTTGGAATTCCGGCTGACTGCGGGACTGCCTGACGACAGGATAACCCAAGTGTGATGACTGCAGCAGGGTAACACGATGAACATCAAAACATTTATCACAGAAAATAATGGTTTTAAGTAAGTTTCAACATCTTTTTACCACAAAAGTAGAAAAGTGGTGTTCACATTTAAAAATTAGAAGTCATGTGACTGTCATTTGAAACACTTTTCTTAGCTTTAAAAATATTATTTTACAGAAAAAGTAGTGTTACTGCTCAGCGACGGAAAAGTGTTAACTGACTGTCGATCCTTGAAAGCCCGCAGAGGAGCGCTTTCTTAGGTGGTAGAAAACAGTACACGGGATTAGGGCCCAAACCTCTCTAAGTCAACTTGGCTCAAGCTGACTACCAGCTTGGGCATGTTAAAGTTGCCCAGATACTTTAAAGCTGGCCAGCTGCTATATCCTTGGCAGGATATAACCCATATAGCTTAAGCTACTTTAGTCTATCCATATGAAGAACATCACACAAATGCCTGCTTTCACTGAAAGTCTAAAGCACAATGTCCTCCTTAGAAAGGAAACTTGGTAGTACATCAACTGCCCCTAGCCACAATATAATGCTCTCCTTGTCAATTTCCTGTTTAAACATGCATGTTAATACCCTGACGGGCTTAAAGGAGTACACCGGGTTTCTAAACTGAATTCCTCAACTTCCCTGTCTTTTTCCTCCCTATTTACACCTTCCTGCATAAACAAACAACAGAGTATCGTTTACAAAATTTAAATTCCCCTGACTTTTCTGAAACAAGCCTACCTTAGCGTACAGGGATTGTTTCCCTTTCAAAAACGTTCTCTCGCATTTCAGTTAAGCTTGCTGGAGTCCCCCAATTACTGACGTCATCGCAGCCTGGCACTGTTGGTATTTCTTTTTTTAACAGTTCCCTCCCCTGAAGTGACATTACCACAGCCGGCCTCATTCTCTGTCAAACAATCAAACCCACCCATTCTGTGATGTTACAGCTGCCTTGTCCTTCCCCCAGGCTTGGAGTGCTCAAATAGAGCTGCAGGAGGTAGGGAAGTTCTTTTCTGTTGGTGTTTCCAGTATGCAGAATTTTGCCAAAGGAACCTGTTGCAGGAAGCTCTGCTTGTATCAGCTTATTTTCGGGGACCTGCTTAATTGGGGAGTCAACTTTTTTTTTTTTAAAGCAGCTGCCTAAATCACTAAAGTTGCAGCTGAATTTCTTCTGCTTTGGCTTTATTTAGTGAGAATAAGCTGTACAACTTGCCGTTTTTGTGCGTTCGCAGCTGTATTTAGAAACACGTGCACGTGGTCTTGGTTTGTTGGTGATAGCAACAGATTTCGTTTTATTGCAAACGATGGATTTTCAATAGGTGTATGTGTTTTTGGGTGCGTAACTGTGTGATCATGATCTACCTAGCCCTTTTTTTTTTAACACTCGCCAAGCTGTTTATTTTTTTTTGTAACACTCAAACAGTTTTTAACGAGTGTAACAGAAGGGCTAGCTAGATCGTGCTTGCACAGTTATGCACACAAAACATAAGCTGTTTTGGTCGATAACTGTTCGTGATAACAAGCCATGCTACCTTAAGCTAAGTAGTGCTGAAATTGTACACAACCACATGGCTTTGTCGCACTGTTCAAGGAGTTGATGTGGTGTGGCTAGCCTCATTTCATGCGAATGGTTTATTTGGAAACTTGTTTTCATCTTATGTGTGTGGCAGATTACTTTATGTGGCGGGTAATGAGAGCTGCTTTGTGTCCATTTCTACCGTCATTTTAAAGTGCTGCCTTTTGCCCATTTCTAGTACAGTATCAAAAGCTTTCCATCAGAAGTGAGCTGTTAAAGTGTCCGATCACAAGCCTGGTTTTAAACGCTGCACTTTTTAGTCTTGCTGGATGCACAAGTTCTATCCAAGAGGAAGTTCGTATTTTCAAGTCTATTGTTCTACAGTTTAGTGTATTGAATAGTGCCAGCCCATGATGAGTACAGCACATTCCTGGAAGGCACTTGAGCTGTGAAATAGTACATTATCTTTTTCATAGGCGAACAATGAGTTAGTGTGGTTTGTTTGTAATACACTGCAAGGTAGATCATTCAGGATTAGAATGTAGTAAGAATAAAAGTACAAACAGAAGTGTTTAAATTATAATGAAATTTTGTATGGTGTTTGTAGAAGTAGATGTGAAGTCATCAAGTGATCCTTTACTGTAAGTGAAGTAATGCAAAAGTAGCCTGTTTCCTATGAATTCATTAAATGGTCCTTTTCTTATAAGTAATATCAGCATTTTTTAAGCATTCCAGGGCGTTGCCAGTTGTTTTTTTTAGTTGGTGAACTGTTACTATGTGTTCCACATTTTGACCATTTGCTCCATATTATCTGAGCTAGTATTCCTCAGTCTGGAGATGGACGGTTGAGAGCTATGCAATAGTGTTTAACGATGGGAAGATAAATGTTAAAAAGTGTGATAGCTTGGAAATGCAAGGGAGAGAGCTGTCTGAAATGGAGCTGTGCACTTACCTGGACCAAGAACAGGGAAGCTTCTGTGGTTCCTTGGTTTGAGAGGTAGCAATGAAATAAGCTTGTATCAGTAGTACAAGGTATGCTTGTCATTTGAACTCAATGACTTAGCTTTACCAAGGAAATTATTGTGGTCATCTTTTCTTGCTGCCTTGCAGTGTAATTGATTTGGTACTCTGAAAGAAAGAATATTTTGCGGAATGTTCTTTCTGTGACACATTCTATTCCAAAACCAGACAGAAAGGAATAGTGTGTTCTAGATAAGTGGGTGAATCCTGATATGCGGAGCATATGGACAAATTTTCTGGCAGATTGGAGTGGATGAAATTCAGTTTTGTAGGACTAGAAAAGTTTGGTGGTGTGCTGCTGATGTTTGGAGACTGGATAGTCTCATAGAAGACTGAAGAGTGAGTAGGGTGTATTTCCATTTCTAGTTGCCTTGCTGAACTTGAAAGCAGTGTTAGTAGCACATCAGGGAGTATGTTTGCTTTTGACGCAGATGGCTGTGGGTTCTACTACCACAACTTGTAGATGTACTGGTAATATTATGTTGTAATTTAATGCTGGGTGCTGCAGTCCTAAGTGTGCCTTTGTTTGTTTGGTTTGTCATCCATTCCATATTGCAATGTTACCAGCTTACCGGAACTGAGGTTTTGTATTCTTCTAAGGCACAGGGCACTGACTCTGTAGATGAAACACTGAAATATAAACTTGTTTGCTTGTACTAACCTATTCATTAATTATACAGCTCTCTTTAATGTGGAATTATTCAGATTAATTTTACTACTGCACAAATTGTGATTATGTGATACTGAGTAGCCTTTTTTGGATGAAATGTTCTGAAATGAACAATTCTACTACTGATGCATATGTTTTATTTCATTGCTTACTGGAAAAATGTTCAACATTTAAAAAACACTCACAACTGATGCTTTACTATATAAGGAATATAATTAAATACAATCAAAATGGTGCATCACGGAACAAACCCACCATGGACTGGATGCATTTTCTTTGACTGTACATTTCAATGCCGTTTCAATGGTATTGAGGTTTACTGCTCATGCTAAGCCAGTTTTCATTGTGAGACCATATTGCTTTGTTTAGCAAATGTTTATCTGTGTTTCTGCTCTAAAATTTGAACAGTGTTTATGGTAAATGAGGATACGCAGCCAAGTAATGGACATTGGAATGGCTACAGTGTAGGTTGAGGTGGCTGCTGAGTGAGTAGGTCCACCTTGTGTGGTAACTTGTGGTGATTGCCCTTGGCTAGACATTGAAATATGGGGAACGAGTCTTGCCTTGGGCCAACTGGGAGTCACTTGCATGACTTCTGGTTGGGCCTTCTTATATTTCAGGATTACCTTTTGTAATACTGGTAAGGGTGAGGCATATAGGAACATCCCCTTACATGGAAAGCTGAAGGCATTCAACCTACAGGCTTGTGGAGTGTGCTCCAAGATGCAGAAAATTAAAATTTATCTGTTCTGGGGGAAGGTCCACACAGACCCAGTTGAGGTGTGCCCTATGTCTGACAAGGTTTTCCTGTTCAACATCCATTCTTCAAGCTGAGAGGGTGTTTGCTGAGCATGTTTTTATGACGGTTACCTTTGCGAGGAGGTGGGTGGGAGGACTGTGGATTGCCAAGGTGATTAGTTTGTGTTGGTATATAACCATGGAGTAGTTGACTACTGGTGTAGATGAACGGTTGCCCATGTTAGTAATGACCAGGTCAAGGATGTTGCTACATGTAGTGGGGGTTAAGAAAGAACTTGTCCAGGGCATTGGAATTTATGAATTCCAGGAAACATTGGGCAAGTGTATTGGTACATGAGTATTTTTCCCAGAAAATGTAGTGGTGGTTGAAGTTGGCCAGTATGAGACTGTGATGTTGGACCCTAATATCCTCCCTGGTGCTTAGGAACCTGGAGTGTGAGTCATGAGACATGGTTGTGGGCCAATAGCATGCTACAACTTGAATCGCCATCTTAACCAATGTTAGCTGCACCAGAAGTATCTTTGATGCGTTATGTTGGACCCCCAGTCTGATGTGAGTGCATCCTTTATGAATCTGGATACACTGCCGCCTTTGGAGCTTTGGTCCAAGTTTTGGGGCCGAAAGGTGTTGAATGAGTCATAGCCTAACAGAGCAGGGGTATATTCTGTAGTTTTGAACCAGGTCTCTGTTACAGCACAAATGTCGATCTTCTCCATTTTAGGGAATGTTTTGAGTAAGTGCATTATGAGATTTTGACATCAAGGATTGAGCAGCATGAGTCTCAGATTGCATTTCTTTGTAACTGTTATGGTTATTTGTTCTTTGGAACAAAGCCTAAAAAACGCACTATAGGGTTGGCAAGAGCCTTTGCCATTATCCGGAAGGCCAAGAGTGACAGATGCAGGCCACCTCTGGCAAAGCATAGCGGTCTATCAATCCATGTCATCTATCACACAGGTACTGGATCCCCTTGGAATGACACAAAAACTTTGCCAGTCATTGTAGTCAATCATTTTCTGCTTGTACTGCAGTATTATTATTCTGGGCGATGATAGGATGCTATTCAGGGCTAAGGTCACCCCCCCCCCCTGTGCAACATAATCTGAGAGCTCGTCCATCTCTCTTTTCATGTATTCCAGGGTGTTGTCATTCACACCCACTGGTACAATGACAAACTCATACTTCTACCTGTTGTTGAGGCACCTGACTGCGTGTGTTACTTGGCAGTTCTTGGAAGTTCTTGGCACCCGAGAGGCAGCTGTTAATTTCTACTCCTTCAACCGAGTGGGATATCAGTGTGCCCTCCCTATCAAGTAACCATTGACTAGTGTGTTGGGCATGCTGTTTTGCCATAGGGGCTTTGGTTGAGTGGCACACTCTTTAGGAGAGTTGTGTCTCTTGTGATTAGTGTTGTGTTGTAGTGTTAGAGTGCTATTCTGCCTGGAAGGCCTCAGCTGTTTGGGTAGATTTTTATTGAGACTCCACGAAGGTGGGTGTGTGGTTTGTGTTTTTATATGAAGGCAGTGCTGGTGTGTGTTCTGGAGGGCTATTTGTTCCATGTGGTGTGGTGCAAGTGTTGACCTTCTCCTCTTGACCAGCTATTCGGGTCTTGGCTGGAGAGTGTGTGGCTTCCAATTTGGATATACAAGTGCATCTCTTGCAAGTATGAGTGTTCAGTGCTAAAAGGAGAGGGTTGTCACTGTACTTGAGGCAGTTGCTACATTGTCTCAGTATGCCCAAGTTCAACAGGTAAATAGGAGAAAGCACTGCAGTCAGTCCCAATCATATACAGTTTCAAAAATTGCAAGCTGAAACAAATGCAATACTTTAATTAACCTTCAAAGTGAATTTGGGACAAGCCATCTGCCTTTATTGTAGTACTGTTTATTTTTTCTTTAGTAAATTGCGATATGAGTTGATTTAGTTCATTTTTCCTGTCATTGTAGACACATTAAGAGAATTACATGCAATGTTGCCTCCAACCATGAGCATTTCACCTGCTGATCAACTTTGCAGCTGTCCAGATTTTTGTGCAGCTCTCCGAATTTCGATTAATGTTTTTGCCTCCTAGTACTTCATTGAGTTTTACAGGAATAAAGTATTTCCAGACATTAGACATTCTGTCAGAAAAAGCATACTGAAAGACAAATCTAGTACTGTTACCTTTTTTAATGATTTAGCATCACTTGACAATTTGTCAGAACTGTGGGCAGGCGATAGCCTACTTTTCCCTTACCTTTTTAAATAGGATATGTAAGATATAGTATTTTTGAGAAGTCTACAAGAATGCAAGGAACCTTGGGGGAGAGGCATAGGAGAGTACATTGCAGTGGCACATGCTGAGACTGTAGAACCATCTTCATAGTAACTAAACAATGCCATAGGAAAAGCTACTTTCATACGTAGTCTGTAGGCATCTTATCCAGTTGTATAACTTTTTGAATTACAATGCCACAGGTCCTCAGCAAAATAATTATTTACAGGACATGCAATACATGTGTCTGTGTGTGTGTCTGTCTGTGTGTGTGTGTGTGTGTGTGTGTGTGTGTTTACAGGACATGCAATACGTGTGTCTGTGTGTGTGTGTGTGTGTGTGTGTGTGTGTGTGTGTGTGTGTGTGTGTGTGTGTGTGTGTGTGTCTGTCTATGTGTGTGAGTGTGCCTGTCTGTGTGTGCCTGTCTAACAGATGGGCAGCATACCCCAGAACTGGCCAGGTTTTGGAAGAATGTCTTGATTTGGGCCCCATATTATTGTTTGTGCCTCAACAAAAGATTGAAGTTACTAAATAAGGACAAATAGTTGTTGTTTACACTTCATATCCTTTATATAAATATATATTAATAAAAATAAAAAAAAAACTATTCACATGACTTCCACGTCTGCAGAGACTGTGCATGTTTGATATTGGTGGATTGTGAAGACTTAAGTTTGAGTGGCCTTCTAAGGTTGAAGTGTTCACAATAGGGCAGTTTTGGCATTATTGCTTCATATGTTTAGTTTATTTGTTTACTAGCTATAACTGTAAAAAATGCTTTAACAAGTGGTGTATTATAAATGCAATATAATGTAATTATTATATGTTATAATTTGATGCATTCAAGAAGGTGAATAAGAAATTTTGTATATTTGGAAACATGCGCAAGGGGTCTATGATTGAAAAACAGCCCAAAGGTAAACTTAATGTGGAGTTGCCCAGATGCATTTCCTTTCAACGTGGCTTTCAAGGATGTTACAATGACTGAGTTTCACAGTCACAGAACTTTGAATGCCACATCTGTTATCTTTCTGAGAATGTACTAATTTGTTTAGCAAATGTCTGAGTTAGTGTGATGGAAAATTTGATATAAAGGTTTTAAATTAAATTCAAAATTTGGTAATCACTGCAGAAGTAAAGCAGCATGCACATTCACATTTCGGAACAGTGTTTATGGCAACTGGGGAGAAATAGTCAACTAATCGGACACTGGAATGGCTCTGTGGGGGGGGGGGGGTCTGACCTAAATGCCACATATGCATACCAACACCTGTTTTTTTTTTTTTACAAACAAAGCACTGCTGATATTCAGGGTATATTGCAAAAAACATACTATGAATTCATTAAATGGTTGTTTTTTGTAAGTAAAATCAGCGTATTTTAACCATTCCAGGATCTTGCTAGTTGTTGTTGGTTGGTGAGCTGCTACTATATGTTCCACATTGTGGCCATTTGTTCTGTATTATCCGGGCAAGTGTTCCTCAGCTTGAAGATGTAATCCTACTGGGTTAGGTACTGATTGTGCGTTACCGTTATGTGTTTTGCCAAACCATCCCCATTTACTCGTGTTTTTTTTTTTAGGTGACTATGCCGACCATGCATTTCTTTCATGCTCTTTAGTTATTGACGCATGTTGCAACTATGTTGGCAATAACTTTGTAGACCTACTATGAATATTTGAGTCAGTTTGACTGCCACTAGTGTCATGATTCCTAACATAACAATAAACATGGAACTGAAAGTTGCTGCCTGTACTAGTCTTGGCTTCAGCGCCTTCGGTGTGGGGTGTGTAATGTCTCCCATCGCTCATGTGTGGTTTTTCAGATCTTTTTTAATGTGAATTCATCTCGCTAACCAAGCAAATTTAGCATTAAGCCCTCCTGTATGCGATGCTCTCTTATTGAACTTTTTTGTTGAGATTTGTGTTGCCCAAAGCCTGATTACTATTGTAATACAGCTCATTACAGACAGGATTTCATGACACTTTATATCGCTGTAAAAAGCTGAAGATTATACAGCTGTGTAGATGCAGTGAAAATCTAACATGGGTCCAATATGTAAACGTATTCACTTTTTTTTTTTTTTTAAGATGAAAATCAATACTGAAATAATACTGTCATCAAGCATGTGCATTCAGTTATGTAAAGATCATTTTTGTGGTGGGGGGTAGGCATGGTTGGGGAAAGGATGTTTAAAGCAAGCAACAGCTTTTTATGGAAGCATAATTGACCTTTGCTAATGATTTGGACCAAAAACAATGCTGTGGACAGAAAGATCTGTCCACTTTACATATTTGGCAAGTACATTACAAATGCTAGAGGGGAGGGGGTGTATGCTTTGTCATGTGTCTGAGATGGTATTTTGGTTTTCATTTTGTTTTTAACTACAGATAGTAAGAAAGTTGGGCCGTGTAGGTTCTTTGGAATTTCAATATGATTTTGTCCCAGAAGCTTAAAATAGTGCAATCGATGTTTCTTTCTGCAAGGTTTTGAATGAAGGAACAGTGACTGAAGCATCAATGAAGGCTGATTTTACCTGTGGCTTAGAAGGAATTATGTACTTGGAAGCAGAGAAGTAACACGGTTTGTGTACTTTAGGGTATTTGCTCAGCAGCTTATTCCAAAGTATGGGCAGTCTTTGGTAGCTGAACTTGTCCTTCCAGCGTGTTGTGTTAATTGTTGTAATGAGGTGATCTCTGGAGCGTGTGGAGTGGGTGGATTGGGATTTATTTTGGTGTGGCATTTCAAATAGGGCTGGGTCAGACATGGCTTTGTAAGTTAAGCAGGGATCACCACTAAGTAGACAAGAGACTAAGAACAGCGGAACTTTCTTGAGTCTGTTAAAGTAGGACATGTCTTTAACTCTATGATCCTTTTTGTGAGGTTCCTTTGTGCCCTCTACAGCTGTTGCCAGTGTCATGTTCACGTACATGTCAAGCTGGGTGTTACATTTGATGATAGCTCTAATGAGGGGTGAGTAGAGAGGGAGGTTGACCTGTTTCTTCCTGTATGCGAAAACTGTGAGTGTGTGTGTGTGTGTGTGTGTGTGTGTGTGTGTGTGGCTGTGGCGGGCTGGCTGTGTGCGTGTTTATGTGGGGCTGGCAAACATTCTGAAGCCTTCCTACACTGCTATATGTGTATGCACATTTCTGAGTGCCGGTACAGAAATAAGATTTAGACTTCTGCATTTCAGTTCTTTATATGTGGTAAAGCTGTAGGAGATGAGTGGGCAGGGAAAGAGTGCGGATCTGCCACCAGAATAAGGCAGTGGTCATTTTTTTCCTTCTTCAAAGGAAGAGTGGAGGAGCAGATGAATTTTAAAAGATTTCTTAAAACTGACCAGTGTTGGAGATGCCTGCAGCCATCTCAGAAGTATGATGTATAGAAACAAAAGGAGCAAGAACTGTAAAAAAGCTTAACTGCACTCATGTAACCTCTGACAATCTCAAGTAGGCAGATTAGAGAGATCTATCCAGAATATGTGGCACCATGTGTTCTCTCTCATAAGGGGAAATGGGTTCTGTAGGGCTCTCCCAGCCCCATGACTGCAACTTATTCAAATGTGTGCTGCTCATACGGGTAACTGACAATGAATACCACCCTTATTCTTTCACAGAAGAGATGGCCCACTAAGATACTTTTACTTTATTCCCATCTAAAGTCTGACAAACATTATCCAATCGCATCACACAAAAGAGAGCAGTTATTTTTTGCATTACAAAGAAAAAGAGTCAGGCTACTAACATCTTAACCTTAGTATTTGCAACTAATGTAATTAGTTCTAAGAGTAAACTAACCCAATGCGTTAAAGAGTCAATTAATATCAGATTAGTTTTTGATAACTAAACAGTAAACTTCATGTCATGTCAAGAGGTAAATGCTCCACAGTGTCAATGGCCTTGTGTGAATCCCAAGTGCTTGAACCGAAACTCTGAAGCTTTGAATGGCAGTTGCACTGTAAACAGGCTACTAGCTAGCATTACTAAAGGGTGAAGAATATATGGATATTTTACTGGTGTGGCAACTGAACTGTTACTACCATGTTTGCCAATCCTGTCTCTGCATGTCATAATATGGGCTTGTGGTAGCAGTAGTAATGCATAAAGGTTTTTTAATCATTACTCACTGGCATCCATTTGTCTCTCTGGATTGATCAGTTCTTCATTGCCTTACTTGCAGGGACCTTCATACTCAATTCTCCATTGCCTTAGTTGCAGGGACCTTCATACTAAAACTGTGGTGTAAGACCTAAGACCTTCATACTAAAATTGTGGTGTAAGACATGTTGCAGGCAGCCTGGCTTCAAAGTACCTCATGGCCATGATAAACCAGTACTGGAGTCAAGCTTGGTGGCTGTGGTTCCTCTTGCAGATGGTGTGGCAGATGATGAACCTAACCTGAAGCATATACAGTCTGGCGCATTACTGTGCAAAGTTCTTTGTGCAATCTGTCGCTGGATTGCTTCTCAGCTATGTTGGCGCACTTAGAACAGTGCCTCAGCACATGACTGTAGAACCATACTGGGATCATTAATGTATTGAGGAGTAGTACACCTGCAGTGGTGTGCTAGTACTCAATCTTGGATGTGCTAACTTGAAGCAGATGCAAAGTTTCTGAGTGTCATTGCATGTACAGAGGTTGTCTGAAAAGTACATTCTGTCAACATAAGTGATTAGCTGCTACCCTGTGTAATGAACACATGTCAACTTGGTGCTTGATGCTTATTATGGTCGCCAGCAGCATATGCGACATGTATGACATAATGCAGGATGGTAAACATTTTTATTCTTTGGAGGGCCAGTTATGACTACTTTTTCTGCTTGTTGTGTACTCTTTCCCATAGTATCACTGCCAGCATGAGTTCTCAAGGACAACAGAGTTCCCGTCAAGGATATCAGTTTGAGCCGACATATTGTCTGGGAGAGCTAAGGAGGAAGCATTGGAGGACTGGCAACAGTGATGTGGAGCAGGTGTCAGTGGCACCTGATGTCTCTAATATGTCTAACCTGACATGGTGCTTTTGTGGTCATTGTGCATTAATGAACATGTTACTTGAATGCCAATGTTGTGTGTCCTCACAGCGAGCTGTCCAGAAATGGAGAGAAATAAACTCCGAACCAACTAATACATGCATTACCATGCATCCGCAGTTTGAATCGGCATACTTATTACTGCATGTACTGCAAATGATATTCAGGCATCAGTATATTCTTAGAGGAAGATTCAGATGAGCATGGTGGAGTAACAGGTATGACTGACAACAACACCGAATGGGTGGCCAACCTAATGGCCTCCCTTTGTTAGTATACCATTCCGGTTAAAATATACGTGGCAGCAGATAATAATTTGCAGAATACAACCATACTGGCATGCAGCTCTCTATTGACATTATTTTTTGTTTCAAGTTGCACCGTCTGGTGGCATACAGAGCATATGTCCTGTGGGTGTACAACAATCACAAGCTTGGCTTCAGCAACAGAGCTGTCATCCCTGCTTGTGTGGTGACACGTGTATGAACAACCTTTCCAGCAGAAGAAAGAGATGAGGGTTATACTGGATTTCATCCCTTTGAGGGACACCGGATATTTCAGGACTGAACTGTCATATGTGAAATAAAATGCTGCACAGCAACACTGCGTGGCATCAAAATAAATACTAAAACACATTGCATTTCATTGATTCTGACATCCATTACGATTTTGTATGACTTGTAATAAATTGGTTTAATCATTAACTGACTGATTTCTTATGTTTGTACGTGCCTAATCGTGATACTGTCTGCATGAACATCTAGCCTCCAAAGGTGAAGCGTGTGCATACGTTGGTTTATTTTTTCTTGAAGCCACTGACTACTATGGGCAATGTTGAGCAAACAGTGGTGAGCAGCAAAATCATTACTTGGCTAATGGCGTCCTAATGCAAATATAGATAGCCTGTCAGTGTGGACATGTGGCTTTCCTTAGCTGTTTTGACATTGGGTAAGGTACATTGCACCACTGCCGAACTGCCTCAGTTTCTTGACCAACTGTTATTTGCACAATATTCAGCTGATTTGGGTATTACATACACATGCAAGTACAGTACAGTACAGTAATAAATCTTGTCATTAGGAAAAGTACTGGTACAAAGATAGTGTGGTTACACAAACAAGTTATGTATTGAGTGTGTAAAGCTGTGCGTAATGAGTGCATTTATGTGGCACTTAATAACCAGGCCTTTGAGTGGCAGCTAAGAAAGGTCAGCTAAGGTGAGACTGACAATATAGAGTAAATAAGTGTGGACTGTCCCAAGAAGAAATGAATAACTATCACAAGATTTGTGTAAGCATAGGTCTTTTACAGCTGATGTTGAAGTCCAGCCAAAGTTGTATAGGAATTGCCAAAATATTCAGTGAAGTAGCACAGTAATCGGTGCGACTGAGCTGTACTTTGTTAAAAATTTGGTCAGTATGAGTTGAGCCTCTACTACTCCTATTTTTATTTAGGTGAGTGTAGCCATGCCGACATGTTTTGCCTATGGTTGTCATGTTCGCCGAGACAATCTGCCACCTGGTGTATCTTTCCATCGCTTTCCACATGACATTAAACTGTGTACACAATGGGTGGTGAATTGTGGGATAGATGTCAGTAACATAAGTAGGTTTGTGAAAGAATTGGTCAGCAGTTCAAAACCATGACACTTCCTGTGTTCCAAACATTTCGCAGAGAACCAATTTCAGCTGGACTACGAGTGTCAACTACTGCCAGAAAACATGAAGCTAAGGCGGTCCACTCGACAACTACGTAAGGACGCTGTACCTACCCTTTTCACTTTTGCAACCACACATCCAAGAACATCATCTGAACAGTGGCTGCAGCGCAAACAGCATGAAAACGTAAGACGCATGAACGACATAATTTATGGGATACTTGCATTTGATTAGCATGACATGTACACTGTATGGTCTAACGCCTGTGTAGTATGAGTCATTAATGCCTTTACTATCCCCCGCAGCTTATTGAGGAACTTCTCAGTACAACCCAGCCAAACTTGCCAGATGTTGTGAATGACCAACTGTATGGGCAATGCAAGGTAAATAACTTTTAGTTATGTACTTACCATAACTTTAGATGTTTGGGATCCATCTCGCCTACATTCTGTACTGATGGGTTCGGAGCCGATCCTCGGCACCGACTCGGCACGCTATGCAATAAAGCGAAGTCTCTAATTGGCTGAGCTATTCTATATCCCAGGATGCACCACCACCAATTCCCCAGATCTTGTTTGTCCGCACACATGCACCCACACATGCACTGCTGATATAACATTGCCAGATGTTTCAAGATGAAACGGTCGAACTCGAACCGTCCGATCTCTTCTGATCTCCAAGGCAGGGGGAAGGAGGGTGGGTTAGAATGTAGGCGAGATGGATCCCAAACATCTAAAGTTATGGTAAGTACATAACCAAAAGATGTTATGTGATCCTATCTCGCCTACATTCTGTACTGATGGGACAGCGTCCCTAGCACCTGATTCCTGGGTGGCTCACTGGAAAACACTCCTGAGAACTGTGGAACCGAAGGAAGCTCGCCCCCGAGATGCCACATCCAATTTGTAATGAGAAATAAAGGTGTGAGGAGAGGACCAGGTAGCCGCAGCACAAATGTCACTAATGGCAAGCTTAGCATGAAATGCTGTTGAAGTAGCCATAGCCCTTGTAGAATGAGCTTTCACAGTGGTTGTAAGCTCTCTATTAGAAAGAAAATAAATATGACTGATACAGTCTCTGATCCACTTGGCAATAGTGACCTTCGTGATGGCTTTGCCCAATTTATTGTCTGAAAAGGACACAAACAACTGATCCGTTTTTCGTGTTTGGTGCGTCCTATCTAAGTAGAAACGCAATTGTCTGTGGACATCCAATGAATGGAAGATATATTCTGCTCTGTCTGAGTAATTGGGGAAGAAAACTGGAAGTTCCAAAGACTGTTGAAGACAAACTCGAACAAAAGATGGATTAGGCCTAAGGGATACTCTATCCTTTTGAAAAACCAGGTACGGTGGGTTGACACATAGGGCTTGAAGTTCCGAAACTCTTCTGGCTGATGTAATTGCCACCAAAAAAGCGGTCTTCCAGGAAAGAAATTTCAAGTCAGAAGTTGCTGCCGGTTCGAAGGGGGAAGAGGTCAAGGCACCTAATACAAAACTGAGATCCCATGGTGGAGCAGGATGAGAAACTGGAGGACGTAGCAGCCCAGCACCTTTCATGAAGGCTTTACACAACTTATTGCTCATCAAAGGTGGGTCTATACTTGCATGAAAATTAGAAATAGCTGCTAATTGAACCTTAATGGTAGAGACTGAAGATCCTTGATTGAATAGGGAAGCTAGGAATTTTAAAACGTCCGCCACCGGGGCAGTAATGGGATCTAAACCCCGGAGTTGGGCCCAAATGGCGAATCTCTTCCATTTACTATTATACATTTTCTTAGTCGAATTCTTGTGGGCTGAGGACAAGATATGTATAACTTCTGAGTCTAAAACCTGGTTCCTTACTAGTCGGAAGTGGAGGAGCCAAGCTGTTAACTTCAGTGAGTGAAGGGACTGGTGAAGCTGTCCCGACTGGTGGATCAAGAGATCTGGAACCTGGTCCAGGAACCATGGACCGTCCAGTGCGTATTTCCGAAGAAATGGCAGCCAGACTTGACGAGGCCAGTATGGGGCAACTAAAATCATCTTGCACTGCAAGTGAATCACCTTCTGGATCACCCTGGGGAGAAGGGGAACCGGAGGGAAGGCGTACAGTAAGCCGGTGGGCCAAGCTTGGACTAGGGCGTCCTTGGGAAAACTCCCCAGACTCGGGGTAAGGGAAAAGAACCGTAGACATTTCGTGTTGAGGGGGGGTTGCAAAAAGGTCACAACAAGGAGTTCCCCATCTTCTGAAGATCTGAGATGCTACTCTGTCGTTCAGAGACCACTCGTGCGGGGAGAGAATGGTTCTGCTGAGTCTGTCGGCTATCACATTGGATCTCCCCGGGATATGTGTTGCTACCAAGAAACAGTTGGTTGCAACAGACCAATTCCATACTCTCATGGCCTCTCTGCAAAGCGGGTAGGACCTGGTCCCTCCCTGCTTGTTCAGGTACCAGACTACTGACATGTTGTCGGACTGAACGGCTATCATACCTTGGGGGAGGTAGCAGTGTAGTGCTTGGAGCGACAGAAGCACTGCCCTCATTTCCAGTATGTTGATGTGTAGAGAAGTCTCGCTGGGGTGCCACTTGCCTTGAACTGACCTGCCCAGGTAATGTCCCCCCCCACCCCGTCTGGGAGGCGTCCGTAGTCAAAGTGGCCACTGGAGGAGGAGGAACGAAAGGTCGCCCCCGATCCAGGTTGGACGAGATAAGCCACCAAAGGAGGTCCTGTTTGCACGTCTCCGTAATTATAATTTGATGACTGAGAGGAAGTTCCTGATACGACCACTGGACCGACAGGAGCCACTGGAGAATCCTCATGTGTAATCTTGCTAAGGGAACCAGGAGAACGGTAGCCGACATGGAACCCAACAGTTGTAGGACCATCCTTGCTGGGGCTCGGCATTTGAGGAGCAATGCTCAGACTTGCGATTGTAATGTTTCTATTCTCTCTGTAGGAAGATAGACCCGCATTTGCCTTGAGTCTATGTCTACCCCGATAAACCGTATAAGCTGAGATGGCAGCAACACAGACTTTGCCCAATTGAAGGTGATTCCTAGGGAGGTTCCTAGAGATATAGTGGCTGCTAGGTTCTGTAATAGTAGATGCCTGGAGGTGGCAGTTAGGAGCCAGTCGTCTAGATACAGAAACACCTGGAATCCAAGACTCCTCAGGTGAGCAGTCATCACCGCCAAACACTTGGTGAACACCCTGGGGGCTGTGGTGAGACCAAAGGGCAGTGCGCAGAACTGGAAATGACTGTCTCCCAGGCTGAAGCGCAGATGTCTCCTGGACGCCTGATTTATCAGAATGTGATAATAGGCGTCCTTGAGATCTATGGAGCACATCCAAACACCTTTCTCCATTAGCGGGACAATGGATTGTAAGGTGACCATCCGGAACTTGGACTTCTTGACTGATCGATTCAGGTTGCTGAGATCCAAAATGGGCCTCAAGTCCCCGGTCTTTTTTGGCACTAAAAAGAATTTTGAGTAAGTCCCTAATCCGGTCTGGTCTACGGGGACCGGTTGGATGACTCCTTTTTGAAGCAGCTTTGAAATTTCGATGGCTGCAATATCCCGTTGACTGGGTGGGGGGTCCGGGACTTTCCTGGATGGAGGGGGGGGTGTGAAAAGGGGATGTCGTAACCTCCGGCGATGATTCGGAGCACCCATTGGTCCTAAGTGATGCTCTCCCAGGCCTTTAGGTGCCTCGAAAAACGACCCCCGACTGGCTCCAGAGCTGCACAGTCGGGCAATCCTTCAGGGATGCTGAGAGGTTGAAGAGCCACGAAAGGACTCGCGGTCTCCAGTGTTGCAGGGGCCTCTGCCGCCTCTGGGACAGCGTGTTCCGGAATAATTTCCCCCTCCTCTGCCTCTAGAGGGGGGATCGTCCTGCTGTCAGGGGTAATTCTTTTGAGATTTACGGAACCACATTTTCCCTCCTCTTTTAGCCTTGGGATAAGGCCGAAAGGGAGAGGAAAACCGTGCTCCTACGGCAGTCAAAGTTTTACCCTCTTGTTCACAGCGGGTCAAGGTGTCCTTTACCTTGGGTCCGAACAAAGAGGACCCATCAAAGGGAGCGTCAGCAAAGGAAGACTTGAAGGCCTCCGCAAATTGACACAGGCGGAGCCAGACTTGTCTCCGTAGAGCAACGCCCGTACCCGCCGCTCTACTCGCCCCCTCGGCTGCATATGAAATGAGCCTCATGGACGAGTTCGATATCGACGACAGGGTAGCCAACTGAGAGCTAACCGTCTGGGCTAACTGCTCAGGCAGGTTACCAGAGAGGGTATCTGAGAGTTCCTTGATAGGTCCCTCTGAAGTCTAGTGAAGTGCGTGAGGTAATTCAGAGACCTTAATGTAAAGGCCGCTGAAGAAAGGGTGCGCTTCCGTGCGGTCCATGCTCCTAGACTCCTTATTAGGGGATGGACGGACGAAGCCTCTGCCACATCTTGCTGGGTAGCAGATGCCACCACCATAGCATCTACAGCCACACCTTTGGTGAGAAATTCCTTTTCTGGGGGCGCTGACAAAAATTTGTTAGGGTGAGCAGGCACCAGTTCCACAGAATCTGGATGTTCCCACTCCCTTCGAGAGATCAAATCCAGGAGCTCATCGAAGGGAGGAGACACCCAGGAGGCGGAGGGCTGAGCCCCGAAGGCCTTGAGGAACACCGACTCGTCAGAGGAAGGGGGTTTGGTCTGCCAGCCGCCTCGTTGCTTGAGGACTTCCAGGATGTCCCCAAAGGAGACATTTATTTATTTATTTATTGCAGTTGGTTTACCAGGATAGTCCATTGGGCCAATAAAGAACCCATTTTCAATGGAGTCCTGGGGAGAAAAGCTCCAAAAAAGAACAAAAAACAAACAAAATATACATTCAACATTTGGCAGTGACAATCTAGGTACAGAGAGTTATTAATACAATGTAGGCAGAATAAAAGTAAAACTAATCAGATATAGAAAAGCTATATAACAGTTAATACAATGAGAGAACACATGGTAATAATAGAAAAAGAATGAAACATTAATACAGATTAGAGAACAAACATAGTAGCAAAATAAAGTAGGATATGATATAGAAGGAGTTTAAGTAGAGTTAGTTATGTGGGAGCAAGAGCATTCCCACTGTGATGCTAGGTGTAGGAAAAGAGAATTTTGAAGGTAGAGTGGTTAGAGGTGGTGCGGATGTTTGGTGGAAGGAGTTCCAAAGGCAGTGAGGCTGAAGGAAGAAGGTTTTGCCTGGGGATGAGTAGGTTTATGCACTTCTAGCAGATTTTGATTATTGGACCTTAGAACTCTGTTAGGTAGGTGCATTTTAAAAGCAGAGGAAAGGAGGGACAGAGGGAGGGTTTAGAATAAGCATGGGCTAGAGTTAGTTGAGTGTAAGATAGTTGATTAGGAAGTTCTAGCCATTTTAGTTTATGGAGGAGAGACAGTGATGAGCGGAAGACCTATGGCTGGTGGCAAATTTTGCAATTTTGTTATAGCAGGAGGTAAGCTGTTTTTTTAACAAAGACTGAATATTAGTTAGTAGAGGGGCACCATAGAGAAGGTGGGATAAGGAAGGAAGTAGAGAGTGATTTTGGTGGTGGATGTGAGGTAGGCATTCTGTCTATAAAGCATGCCAAGTTTCTGATGTGTTTTTTTGATGTTTGTTTGCAGGTGGGAGTTAAATTTAAGTTGGTTGTCGATTTGGACCCCAAGTAGTTTGGTCTCTGACACTATTTCGAGGTGAGTTGTTTTGGCTAGTAATTAAGAATGTATTCATGTCGGGAGGAGTGACTTTGGAAGGAGTGAATAACAATAGTTTGGTCTTGGTAGCATTAAGAGCTAGATGATTGCTTAGCATCCATTGCTCTGTGGAAGAGAAGGCATCTTGAGTAAGTTTTTGTAGTGTAGTGATGGAAGAGGCAGAGCAGATGATAGTTGAATCATCTGCATATTGGATGATGCTAGAGAAAGGGATTGACTTGTGGAAGTCGTTAATAAAGATGTTGAAGAGAATAGGACCCAGTATGGAGCCTTGAGGAACTCCTGTAGGGGTACTAAGGAAAGAGGAAGTGGATCATCAAGATTGGTGTCGGAGGTGATAGACTCGTCAGGGGAGTCGACGTGCTTCCTCTTGCACTGTTTTTTTCTTGGGGGTTCCTCCGAAGACTCTTCAGAGGGACCTCCAGGAAGAGGGGGACCTCCAATGGGGGTGACCTCAGGCCCCAGGGCTCCGCTGTCTTGAGACAGGGGGACTACAAAAGACCCAGTCTCCACGCCTAGGGAAGGTGCCGGGGAGACGGTGGAGGTAGCCAAAGAAGATTTGGCCAAAGCACTCCTCATGCCTCTAAAGGCCGGACCCCAGAATCCTGGGAAGGTCCAACCCCAAAGCCATAACAGCAGACGGCACTCAGCAGCCGGCATTGAGAGAGAGGCTTGAACCGAAAACATCAGTCGAGCCACTCACCCCGGGCCGACAAGAGGTCTGTATCGAACTCACCCAAAGGCGGAGTAGGAGTAAGGTCGGAGCCGACCGGACACCTCCATCGGCTCCACCAGCACCGACTCCAACGGTGCCGAGGCTGTTGGAGGAGGAACCAAGGCTAAAGGGTGGACCATCGGCTCCGAAGCTGACTGGGCTGGAGCCGAAACTAATTTTTTGAAGACTGGAGACTGAAACAGCCTTTGGAGCACCCTGTCAATGTCTGAATCTGACATCTTGGAAGATCGGGAGGAGCTCGAACGGGTCTGACTAGACTTCTCCACCGGTTCCGAAGGACTGGGGGACCGGCTCCGAATTGTTTCAATCAAAATCGGTGCCGAAGGAGACTCCACTGTAGTTTTCCTCGGTGCCGAAGAGGACTTGGCGCGAAGGAAGAGTCTGAGCGGACAACCCTCATCGGCTCTGAAATCAGCGGAGCCGATGAAGGTGATCCGCCTCTCGAAGCTCCAGCCATCGGCTCCGAAGCCAGAGGAGTCGAGGCTGGAGGCATCGAGGCAGACCGTTCCGCCCTCGGCTCCAAAGTCCGTGGAGCCGATGGAGAAGTCTGCCTAGATTTCTTAGTGGTCGGTTCCGACGGGCTGGTCGGAGCAGACGATTTCTTTTTCTTAGAGGAAGAAGAAGAGGAAGATAAGGCCTCTTCAAAAGTAGGCTTAATAGGTCCTTTTAAAATCAATTTATTTTTCCTCTCTTGGAGGACTCGAGAGGAAAAAAGTGTGACACACACTACAGGACTCCTGAAGGTGTTTGGGTCCTAAACAGTACACGCAAAGGGAGTGATCGTCTGTTATAGACATTTTGTAATTGCATCTAGTGCATTTTTTAAATCCAGAGGGTCTGTGCTCTTCTGACATAATGCCAAACAGTTAGTCAAAAACACTTAATAATCAGAATAAACACACTTACAGTAAAAAATGTAAGTCAAGCAAAGGGTATTGGTCACACAACAGGAGGGCCAAGAACCCTCTAACTAAAACGGGAACTTGATCACTTCACAAACACTACACAAAAAAGGCTACTCACGCACGAGGGGAAGGCCCCTCTAACTTAAACGGAAACCTTTCCCTGTAAAAAAACAATTTTTACCACAAAAAGTTCAGAAAAACTCAGTCATACGCAAAGATAGCTGTTAAAACAGGTTTTTGGTTAAGTTTAAGAAATTTCCTGACAGAAAATTCTAATAAAGAAAGCACTTAGCTCAGCCAAGCTCGAGACCACGTCTTTGCTGTGTAAGCGGCAAACGAGATCTGGGGAATTGGTGGTGGTGCATCCTGGGATATAGAATAGCTCAGCCAATTGGAGACTTCGCTCTATTGCATAGCGTGCAGAGTCAGAGCCGAGGATCGGCTCCGAACCCATCAGTACAGAATGTAGGCGAGATAGGATCACATAACATCTTCATTTTCTCCTTCACATACATCCAGCATTGATAACATCCAGGGTGATGGTTGTAATGTGACAGCTACCTGATTTTTTTCCCTTACCACAGCATAATGGTCATGTGCAGAGGCTGAATGAAACTGAGACAGTGCATGAGGAAGCAGAGCCTGCAGTGGTTCCAGATGACATGGAAGACCGTCCTGTGCCAGAACTTGTAAGAGGTACGTATGTATGAAGACCTGTGCAATATGAACTGGTGGCAGAGCTCTGGTGTACTGCTGAGGGTGTCACTGTAGGGAGAACTGTTTTGTTTAGGGAGAGAGACATGAGTAATGCTGCACTACACAATGAGTGTGTAATGATAGGAGACCAGTGAAGAATGTGCACTTTCTGTACTGTCCAACAAGGCAGAGGTTCAACTTTCTGTAGTGGTACGTATTGACTTGGTGTACTGTTAAATATTTGAATGGTTTTGTGGATAGATGGTCATTGAAGGCATTCTGGAGTACAGCACCAGTGTTCAGTGCTGGTACAGTGATGTGGCGCTTCATGGAGTACAGCACCAGTGTTCAGTGCTGGTACAGTGATGTGGCGCTTCATGGAGTACAGCACCAGTGTTTAGTGCTGGTACAGTGATGTGGCGCTTCATGTTCCCTTCCATTGGAAGGAGACAGCTGGGATTAGCACACTACCTGTTAGCTGCTGTAGAGTAACATGCAGAAATGGTAAAAAAATGCAATGCTAATGGACATAATGCTTCAGACAATGACAGTGACAGACTTTTAAACATGGAAATGTGAATTGAGCATCATCCATTGAAACAAATAGTGTGCAATATGCTGTCCTAAACAGGATAATTTTGACAGCGTGCTATGCAGTGTAAATTTCATAGGTAGTTTTCTTTGATTTGCAGGTACAAGTATATGAAGAGGTAGTGGAAGCCATAGAAATGACTGCAGTGGAAAGGAGTACAGTAGCATGCCAAACAAACTTCCGGCAAAAGAAAGGCAACAGTGTAGGAGTTCAAGCAAAGTTAGTGGAACAGAATCCAAGACCATGGAAGATGAAGGATGCAGCTGTACAGTTTCCCAAGGATGCAGTGTCATTGTTGATGGACCACACATACTGCAGAAAATCCACACTTGTTCAGACTGAAAAGACTCAATCAGAAACACCAGAAGATCAAGTTTCCAATGATGATAGTGGGTGTAGAGTCAGTGTCAACCCATGTCTTCAACAGGAGGATGATACTTGCAGTGAAGTAGCCACATGTAGCTCAAGTGCCTTCGTCTCTTCAGTTGCAGGCTTGCAGCACTCCAATCAAGCTTGCATCAGATGTGCATAACACAAGCATGCAGAGTGAGTCCTCGGATTCTCGGTGGACAAATGAGATGGAAAAGGATCCCAATTGGAGCTACCCTTCTGACAGCATGATGACCACTGACATGAAAGACACAGTGGTGGAAGAGGATGAAGATGAGAAGATAAGCGAATCAAAGTTCATTGTTTTTGAGTCTTGCCTTGATTCACTGCTGTTAAAATTGACCTGCCCAGAATGCCGAAGTCCTGCTGCGGAAGTGGAAAAGAAACAAAATTAGGGTCCTATGTATCTGTGAAGGTATGCTGCATTAGTGGACATGTAGTTCTTCAGTGGGAAAGTCAACCAGTTATACGCCGAATGCCTGCTGGGAACTTACTACTCGCATCTTCTCTTCTATTCAGTGGTAGTATATATGCCCATATTGCGCTTTTCTGTGCATATTTGGGGCTACCAATGAGACAATCTTCTATGCCATTCAAAGGCAGTACTTGATCCCAGTAATGCAGTATACCTGGATACACCATCAGAATCGTCTGCTGGCAGATAGTCAAGGGAAGGAAATAAGGTTAGGGGGTGATGGGTGGTATGATAGTCCAGGACATTTAGCCAAACACTGCTGCTATAGCATGATGGACCTGGATTCTGGACGCATCATTGATTTTTCCCTTGAGCATGTTTGCACAGGGCTTCAGTGGCACCTGAGAAGAAAGCTTTCAAGAAGTGCCTGTCAAACTTGCTGTCAAGAAATGTTAAGGTAAGTTTTGTGGCTACCAACTGACATTCGGGGATCCGATTTGTGATGCACAAGGAATTCCCAGCAGTGGATCAGCAGTTTGATGTGTGGCATATGGCCAAAAGCTTGACCAAGAAAATTACACAAGCTGGCAAAAAGAGAGTTTACAGAGAGTTGCTACAGTGGTGCCACAGTGTTTCCAATCACCTGTGGTGGTGTGGTGAAACGTACGAAGGCAATGAAGTTGTACTACAGCAGAAGTGGTTGTCATTGCTCTATCATGTAACAGACCGACATAGCTGGAGTGGTACAATGAAGGTTTCATGTTGCGGTCATGAGATGCCAGTGGACGAAGGAGATGAGAAGTGGATGGATGAAGATGATGCATGCTACAGAGCACTGAAGAGGATAGTTGCGAATTGAGCTTTTATTAAAGATTTAAAGCAGGTTACCAAGTTCTGCCACACCAGAAACCTAGAGGTGTTTCTTGCATTACTGTGCAAATACTGCCCAAAGTTTGAGCATTTCAGTTTTGCAGAAATGAAGGCACGAATAATTTTGGCCATCCTTGATCACAACGAAAACCTGAATCGTGAACAAGCAGTGGTCCGATTCCCTATTTGAAACTCAGCAGCAAAGGGAGAACTTACAACGTGGTGTATCTGAAGGCAAAGCAGGATTGAGTAGCGAAGCCAATATCTGAAAAACGAAAGTTTGACTACATCTATGACCTGATGACGGACGTCATAAAAGCCAAAAGAGGCATATTGGAAATTCAGCCTATGTCAGTACCGGCAATTCCAAAGACTATAGCTTGGTGCGAACGTCCTAAGAAGGCACTGGTAATTGAAAGACATATTTCTAGGTTTGGAAAAAATAAAGAGAACCCAGGTTAATATAGTGAAGATAACCACTTGCTAGGTAAGTACTTTTTGAATCACAATTCCTCATACCGTACATCGATTTTACTTTTTTCCTCTTACTGATCTGGTTTATGAATGCATATTGGTATTCGAGTGCATATTATGTATATGTAAGTGTATATAGGTTCATAGGTTGGTACTAGCCTATACAATCCTAGCCATAACAATTCCCTGGAAATTTCTTCCCACAATATTTACTTCTATGACTCGTCAGTTGACATTAAACAGTGATAGCAGGGTTCATTGGTAGTGTAGTGTACTGACTTACTATTATCTAATGTAATGTCCATCATGGCCTTACACAAATAGTCATGTGTTAGTCTTGTTATTGCAATCAACCTAAGGTCTCTGTCCGGGAGACATGGGTGGATCACCCTCAAGTTTAAATTACCATTACACCTCCATTGGTACATGTCGCATGTAAACCAGTCCTTTGTGGTGCTTTGACCGGAATCAGATATGTGGTGTAGAAATTGGCTACTAGTAAAGTCCATTGGGCAGGTTATAGTGCCTTCATCTAGCTACTAGTAAAGTCCATTGGGCAGGTTATAGTGCCTTCACTTAGCTACTAGTAAAGTCCATTGGGCAGGTTATAGTACCTTCACCTAGCAAGGGAAGCTCAGCACAACATGAAGACCATGAGCCTTCCCACTTAGAGGCATAGCAGAGCTTGCGTAGGATGGGTCAGTGTGAAACAGAAGTGCCAGTGATTTCTTCCGATCCATATAGGACAGAAGAAGAGCTTGATTCACACTGGTTGCCTTTTGCAAAGTCTGTCAGCCTCAGACACTACTTTATGGCTATTCCTTAACAAGCAATGGCAGCAAGCAGAACTGGTCCCAGACCTGCTCCCTGTGGAACAACACTGCTTAGTGGTTTGCTGGAGACAGTGGGTTTCCATGCTTGCACTTAATGGTGTTATATGCATTTTCCAGAGAGTAACCTTCCACACTACTGCAACTTACATGCCTGAGTAAGTTTGTGATGCCAGAGTGCATGCTAATGCTATACAACAGTATGTACGCTGTACCCAGTGAGGTTCATGATTTGCTACATAGGCTTGCAAATTATGCGAATCATCTAGAAATGGCTGCAGTCCTCGGGGTCAGTCGAATCCCCAACTGTGGCCAAGTCCTTTTTTGCAGTCAAAACCAACTGTCCCTGTCCAACAGGCATTGATGGAAAGTACAGTTTTGTACCTACCATAAATGTAGATGTCCGAGAGGAATGCATCTGCAGTCTTTACAAATGGGTTGTCCTGTCGTCAGGCAGCCCTTCGGTCGGCCGGATTCCAAAGTCTGGGTCTGGCTTCGGCTGGTGTCGCACTTCACCCGACGTCATTGCGGCAGTTCTTCGGGTATAAAGGCATCAGCCGACGCCATTTTCCTCAGTGTTTCTTGCCCCAGATGCCAGGTGCCCTTTTGGATGGCTAAATTTGGATAAATGCCAAAGTTTCCAAATAGTAGAGAGCAAACACACAAAATAAACATGTATGTACATATATACAAACAAATACACCATAATAGATCCCCCAAGCTGCTGAAGATTGGTAAGTACCTAGGAGTACCTCAGAGGGGAAGGAGGGTGGGTAATCCTGACTGCAGATGCATTCCTCTCGGACATCTACATTTATGGTAGGTACAAAACTGTACTATGTCCTTCAAGGATGCATCTGCAGTCTTTACAAATGGGTAGAATACCATAGCTAAACTAGGGAGGAGGAAATGAGAATAGATTATGGTGTAGTCAGGATCCCTTGCAAAACAGCAGTGGCAAAACCAGCACGGGATCTAGAGTATAGAGGTAAGTTATAATGCTTGGCAAATGTATGCACGGAGGTCCAAGTAGCAGCCTCTATAATGTCCTTGGTAGCCACTCCTCGTAAGAAAGCTGTGGTAGTGGCTGTAGCCCTTGTGGAGTGAGGCCTGATATTCTCTGGAGTTTTCTTTCCATGGTAGGAGTAACAAAATCTAATGCAATTTCCTATCCATTTGGAGATTGTCTGTTTAGAAATTGGTTTTCCTTCTTTTCCTGTTGCATATGCTACCAGAAGCTGGTCAGTTTTCTATTGTTTTTGTCCTGTCCAGGTAGTAGCATAATTGTCTGTGTACATCCAAGGTATGTAAGAGCTTTTCTCCCTGTTCTGTGGATTGGGAAGAATGTAGGAAGGTGGATAGCCTGATTTAAAGAGACTCTGGATACCACCGTAGGCATAAATGTAGGATTTGTTCTCATGGACACTCTATCTTGATGGAAGATCAGGAAGGGTTGTACTGCCATTAATGCCTGTAGTTCAGAGACCCTTCTTGCTGAAGTTTTCCCGGAAACAGCCCCAGGTGTTTCTTTGCCGGGCAAAAGGGGCTTTTTCAGCAAAAGTTAAGCCCTCGGCAAGGGAGGCCGGGGGTTTTTTTTTCAACCCTAAAAAACGTCTAGCGGGGGGAAAAAGGGGCAAGTGTTTTCGCGAAACTGAGAGAAATTTTTTGGGGGAATTAGGCAGGTTAAAGAGGTTCCCCAAGTATCCAGATGTTCTATGCCCAGTGAATTTTTGGGTATTCCAGAAAATTTTTTAAAAGGGCTGAAATCTTCTTGTTAAGGCCCCTAGACCCCTTTTAAGGAAGGGGATTTTGAACCCTTTGGGAATTTGCTGGTTAGAGTTCCAAACTAGCTCAAGAATTTGGTGAAAAATTTTTTCTGGCCGGCAAATTTTTGGGACAGGCCCATTTCCCAAAAATTTGTTCCCACTCCTTGAGGATAAACCAGGGTCTTGGAAGGGGGACAAAGGACAGGCTCCCGCCTTGGGGAACACCGTCTAAAAGGAAAGGGGGTTTTGGGTCCCACCCGCGGTTTTAATTTAGGAGTAAGGAGCCACCTTCCAAGGGCATTGGGGCCCCCTTTCCCGAATCTTCAAATTGGTGTAGGGGTGAAAACTCTAGGTGTCTTCCTCTTGCTGTTTTTTGGGGTTCTGAAACTTTCGAGGGACCTCGGAAGGACCTGTTAATTCGGCAAAGGGTTTTTTCCCTTGGACAAAATCCCCCCCAATTATGCCGGGGAACCCCCAAGGCGTGGGGCAAGAAGATTTGGCCGCCTCCCTGTTTTGGACCCCAAACCGGGGGTTTTTTCCCATCCATAAAAACGGCCCTGAGAGGCAAAGGGGGCCTTGGAACCAAAACCCATCCTTTAGAAAGGAGTCGGTTGGCTGACCCAAAGGTTTAAATGGATTGTCGGCCACCAAACCCCCTGGGCACAGTCCGGGTGCGGGCTTTTGGGAAAGGGGAAACCGGTTTAGGGCCTGGCCCACCGATGGGCTGGAGGAAATTAATTTTGGCTGAGCTGGCCTTTGGAGACCCTTCTTTGTCCAATTGCTTTTATGGAGAGCCGGCGGGCCCAGATTTCCAGGTTCCAAGGACTGGGGCCCGTCATTTTTTCGATTGGTGCGAAGCCAAGAAAAGGTTCCCCTTTTTCGCCGAGGAAGATTTTTGAGGCCAATTCTCGGCCCAAAAAGGGGACCTTTGGGTGGACCCGCCTCTTTTTTTTACCCTTTCCCCGGGGCCGGGAGCAGGTGGAGATCGAAGCCTTTCCCCTTTTTTTTTGGTCCGTGGGCGATAGAAGTCTGCCAGTTTTAGTGTGGTTCCCGGGGTCGAAGGCGATTTTTTTTCCAAAAAGTAACCTTTTCGAGGTAATAGGCCTTTAAATTAAATTTATTTTCCTTTTTGGGAGGACTGAAAAAAAATGCATGGACTTGAGGTTTTTGGGGTCCTAACATTAACAGAAGGACCCTTTTTAAAGCTTTTGGGAATGCTCTAGTGCATTTTAAATAAAGGGTGTGTTTCGGAAAAATTCCAAAAGTTCATTTTCTCCTTACGGGAAAATGGGTAAAATTTTGGTCCAAAAGGTTTTCCAACCTCAATTTAAAAATTGAAATTGTTTAACGGGCTCTACTGAGGGAAGGTTACTTGAACCTTTCCTGTAAAAAATCCCCAATTCAAAAATCGCAAAACAATTTTAAAAAACAGCTTTTTAAAAATAAGATTTCCTGCAAAATTTTTAAAAAACCCTTTGGTACCCGCTCAGACCACCCTTTGTTTTGGAAAGGTTGGGGTTGGTGGTGTCCTCCTGGGTTGATACCTCGCCATGGGATTTGCCTTTTGGGTTCTCCCCTTAGAGCCAGTTCGGCTCGCCCTTGGGACGAAGGACCAGTTAGGACACTTTCCTCTTATTTTCCTTAAAATCGATTGTAACATCGGTATGTTGAATTGAGCTACCTGTTTTTCCTACCACAATAATTTGTCCAAGGTGAATAAATTTAGATTTCATGGGGAAGCCTGGTTTCCAATGCAGGGGCCTCCGGGAAACTTGAGAGGTTGTTAAAGACCTGTGCATATGAACTTTTAGAGTTGGTTACTAGTGTATGTAGAAACTTTTTGGAAAACTAAAAATTTTTCCAAAGGTTGTAAGGGTAAGCCATAAAATTGATTTTGTACTTAAAAGGCAGAGGTTCAACTTTCTGTAGTGGTACGTATTGACTTGGTGTACTGTTAAATATTTGAATGGTTTTGAGGATAGATGGTCATTGAAGGCATTCTGGAGTACAGCACCAGTGTTCAGTGCTGGTACAGTGATGTGGCGCTTCATGGAGTACAGCACCAGTGTTCAGTGCTGGTACAGTGATGTGGCACTTCATGGAGTACAGCACCAGTGTTCAGTGCTGGTACAGTGATGTCACTTCATGGAGTACAGCACCAGTGTTCAGTGCTGGTACAGTGATGTGGCGCTTCATGGAGTACAGCTCCAGTGTTCAGTGCTGGTACAGTGATGTGGTGCTTCATGGAGTACAGCACCAGTGTTTAGTGCTGGTACAGTGATGTGGCGCTTCATGTTCCCTTCCATTGGAAGGAGACAGCTGGGATTAGCACACTACCTGTTAGCTGCTGTAGAGTAACATGCAGAAATTGTAAAAAAATGCAATGCTAATGGACATAATGCTTCAGACAATGACAGTGACAGACTTTTAAACATGGAAATGTGAATTGAGCATCATCCATTGAAACAAATAGTGTGCAATATGCTGTCCTAAACAGGATAATTTTGACAGCGTGCTATGCAGTGTAAATTTCATAGGTAGTTTTCTTTGATTTGCAGGTACAAGTATATGAAGAGGTAGTGGAAGCCATAGAAATGACTGCAGTGGAAAGGAGTACAGTAGCATGCCAAACAAACTTCCGGCAAAAGAAAGGCAACAGTGTAGGAGTTCAAGCAAAGTTAGTGGAACAGAATCCAAGACCATGGAAGATGAAGGATGCAGCTGTACAGTTTCCCAAGGATGCAGTGTCATTGTTGATGGACTACACATACTGCAGAAAATCCACACTTGTTCAGACTGAAATGACTCAATCAGAAACACCAGAAGATCAAGTTTCCAGTGATGATAGTGGGTGTAGAGTCAGTGTCAACCCATGTCTTCAACAGGAGGATGATACTTGCAGTGAAGTAGCCACATGTAGCTCAAGTGCCTTCGTCTCTTCAGTTGCAGGCTTGCAGCACTCCAATCAAGCTTGCATCAGATGTGCATAACACAAGCATGCAGAGTGAGTCCTCGGATTCTCGGTGGACAAATGAGATGGAAAAGGATCCCAATTGGAGCTACCCTTCTGACAGCATGATGACCACTGACATGAAAGACACAGTGGTGGAAGAGGATGAAGATGAGAAGATAAGCGAATCAAAGTTCATTGTTTTTGAGTCTTGCCTTGATTCACTGCTGCTAAAATTGACCTGCCCAGAATGCCGAAGTCCAGCTGCGGAAGTGGAAAAGAAAACAAAATTAGGGTCCTATGTATCTGTGAAGGTATGCTGCATTAGTGGACATGTAGTTCTTCAGTGGGAAAGTCAACCAGTTATACGCCGAATGCCTGCTGGGAACTTACTACTCGCATCTTCTCTTCTATTCAGTGGTAGTATATATGCCCATATTGCGCTTTTCTGTGCATATTTGGGGCTACCAATGAGACAATCTTCTATGCCATTCAAAGGCAGTACTTGATCCCAGTAATGCAGTATACCTGGATACACCATCAGAATCGTCTGCTGGCAGATAGTCAAGGGAAGGAAATAAGGTTAGGGGGTGATGGGTGGTGTGATAGTCCAGGACATTTAGCCAAACACTGCTGCTATAGCATGATGGACCTGGATTCTGGACGCATCATTGATTTTTCCCTTGAGCATGTTTGCACAGGGGTATCTTCAGTGGCACCTGAGAAGAAAGCTTTCAAGAAGTGCCTGTCAACATTGATGTTATCCGATCCATATAGGACAGATGACAAACTTGAATCAAAGAGGTTGTCCTCTACAAACGTGGTCATTAAAAGACCCTACTTTTGGCTTATTACTTAACGAGAAATAGCAGCAAGCAGATTAAGTTCCAGGCAAGGTCCATGTGGCACACCACCCCATATTGGTCTGCAGGAGAAGGTGGATTGTCCTAGTTGGACTCTAGGTGTTGGAATGAGACGCAGAGTGACCTCGCACAGTATTGCCGGCTTACCTGTCTGATGCCCTTATTGGTGGTGGCTAATGACAGGAGACCTGCAAAAACATATGTAGGCTGCACAGAGTGAGGTATAAGACACGCTCATGGGTGTTGAAAAAATAATCATGCTGAAATGGACACAGTCCCCAGGATCAGTGGAAGCAACAACTTGGTTCACAGGGACAACAGAGCACATTGTACAATCGGCTGTGATTTTCCCAGTCGCTACACTATGACTACACAAAGTTGTTACTAATTCTGGTTAGAGCCAATACATGACTCATCTGTGTGTGTGTATGTGTAGTCCAGAGCCACCATTGTTGTTGTTGTCCTTAGAGAGGCTAATTCAGATTTGCTCTGTAGAGATGCAAGTTAGGGAACAGGTATGGATGTCAGGTGATAAATGTGATGGCAACAGTGGATTGATGTTTTCCTGTTGCCACTAATCTATCCACTATATTGATCCCAATTTACCTTAAAACTCATATCCATTATTTTTATCAAAACACTCATCAAAAAAAAATGAAACCTACCACCCTCTCTGCGAACCTCCTCCCTGCAGAGTTCCTACAAAGAGCTGCAGATACCATTGCATATCCCATATCTATCCTGATCAACAGAAGATTATTCGAAAGCGCTATCGCCTCCCTCTGGAAAATATCCCACGTCATCGCACTCCATAAAAGAGGAAGTTCTACAGAACTATCCAACTACTGACCCATTGACATTCTTTCCCCACTTACAAATAAAATGGAGAAATGTGTACACAAGCAACTAATACTATACCTTGCACAGAATAACTTACTATCAGACTCCCAACATGGTTTCAGGCCATATTACAGCATCACCTCGGCCCTCCTTTCCTTGACTAATGCCATAAACCAAAACAGGAATGACAAAAGGCAATCCTCCGCCCACTTTCTTGTCCTGTCAAAAGCCTTTGACATGGCCAACCATGAACTTCTCATTCTTTCGCAAAAGTCAAATTCCCTCAAGCACACAATCCAGTGGTTCCAGCTACACCTGACTGGTAGACAACAGGCAGTTTTATGGCAGGGCAAACTATTCAGCCAGCTACCTTTTACACGGTGTCCCTCAATCAACTCTTAATAGAGCATAAAATACTATACCACCCTGAGAATACCCCCTTGCTTATAAATATTAAGCCATTTAGCAACTTGAGATCCCTACAATCAGACAAACTACTGGTCCAAACCCACAAAGCTAATAACTATGCTGGTGAATCCGTAAGTTTATACTGAATGCATAATCTGTAAATAATATAATATGCAATTACTTAACCAAGCTCTGCTTCCAATCAGATGTGACTCAATTTTAACTGTGTCTGACCATGAGAAATGTGAGTCTCAATTTGGGAACATTACTAAACCATTGTACAAAACGCCTTGTCTTGTGTCGGACTATGAGAACTGTGACTCCCTATTTGGGAACATTGCTAAACCATTGGACTAAACACATTGTCTTATATTTTCTAATGTTCTCTAACTTTTGCAATCCATGTAATGTAATCTAACTTGAGTAATCTATATAATTCTTCTGAAAGAGATTTTCTCCCTGGCCCTCTGCTGACAAAGGACATGAATCCAGTGTGACTATCCCAGTAAACAAATGTAACATAATTAAATTAATAAATAGTTTCTGGCCACATGCAATTTTGCCATCCTTTGTCTGGATGATTGGTAGCTGACATATATCTATGGAGCCATTTACTGTCACGTTAACTCTAATCTGCTTATGTATTACGATGCATTGTGATATTTCAGTTACCATTGTTGATTATTTGTACATTAGTATAATACCATGTAAAGTGTTATTTGTAACTGCAAAAAATGAGAACAGTGAAATGCCTCATTGTATTAATCCTGTCTTATGAACTTGGTGGACAATGTTAAAAGCAGCGACATGGAAATGCTTGTTTTTGAACTTGGTGGACATTGTTAAAAGCAGCAACATGGAAATGCTTGTTTTGGGCAGGGCCCAGTCTAGGAATTGCATGTTTGCCCTTTCCTTACAATGGAGCCTTAGCAAGTGATGGTCACAATAGAAGGACATTAGCTTTGACATAAGTGGAACAATGGGTTGCAGTTAACATGTACTATAAGTGCTGAAAGAGCAGACAAACAGTGAAGCATATGTCACTAAGTCCCTATACGCACTACTTTTTCATGACTTGTGAACAGTTGCATTGGTATAGACCTGGTGGTTGTGTTGTAATGAGTTCATCATTTGGAGAAACTATGCTAAACTGTTGCTGAGAAGTAATATCACATTAACTGTGGTGGACCATGTGTGAATTGATAAATGGTATGTGTACAGACTGGGTGCTGGCCAGTTCACAATCCTGTATTGAACTACTGGTCAAACTGCCATGACTGACAAGACATTTCAAACAATTTAACAACTCTGTAAACATCTCTCTAGGAATGTGTTTAGGACTGCAGTGTGCAACACTGACAACAACACAGGCTTTCAAATTGGAATGCATATCGGAGCTCTTTGAATATACAGCCGGTCATTCATATACAATGGGGAAGTATACAGGCATTAGGAAAGTCAGGTGGCTAAATTTCAGTTAATGCCATGGCTAAGAGCAATCTTAAAATTTGCATGCGCCCATCAATAGAGATTGTAAATGTGTACTGAAAGTGGGACTGTTGTGTGGCAGCATTACAGACTGTTTTCGAGTGAATGATGCAGCAGTGTAGTGGCGCTTGTTGTTGCTTGGCAGCTGCAGTTTTATGGACTGGTCTTTGAGGACAGAAGTGAGATATACAGAATGCATAATTGGCAAGAAGATGCATGTTTGGGGTAGCCTGCCTAGCTGCAGGAGTGTTATGATAGTGGTGAGATGAGTGTATGTTATGATAGTGGTGAGATGAGTGTATCTGGCTGCAGCTGCAAGTACTGTTGTGGTGTGAGTGGACCTCTGTGAGGCTGGCTACCGTGAAGTGTTACAGAGGTTTGTCACAACAGTGCAGTATGCAGTAGTTTCTGCATATGTACATTGTAACCAAAAGACAGCTTGTGGATACATCATTTAAGTACTGCCTTTTGACTTCTGCTATACAGTTAGGTGTATGCATTAATCTTCTCCTGTATTGACAGGTATTTATTTTATTTACTTATTTGCAGTTGGTTTACCAGGATAGTCCATTGGGCCAAAAATAAGAAGTTATGTACCTACCATAACGTTCCATGTTAGTTGTCTTCTTCTCGCCTTCTTTCTTGCTGGATGGGTTCGGAGCCGATCCTCGGATCCGACTCGGCCAATACTAAAGCTCGAGAGCTAATTCCACCGGCTCGAGGCTCCCCTATATCCCACAATGCTAGGCGGTAACTACTCAGATCTCGTTTGATAGCTAGACCAAGCAATTCTAGTCTCCATAGCATGGAGAAGGGTAACCCACCTCTATATAAACCAGAGTTGTAAGGTATCCCAGACCTAACAAAAGGGGAAATAGAGGTGGTAGAACGTGTGGGAATGAAACTCTTCCAGAGGAAGATCACAAAATGAATTCCTATCGGTCTGTCCAGGCTTGGGGGAAGGAGGGTGGGGCCTAGAAAGAAGGCGAGAAGAAGACAACTAACATGGAACGTTATGGTAGGTACATAACTTCTTAATGTTAAGTTGTCTATCTCGCCTTCATTCTTGCTGGATGGGACTGCGTCCCTAGCACCTTATCCTGGGTGGCCTATCGGAACAGACTCTTGAGAACAGTGGAACCAAAGTTGGCACGGTTTCTGGAGACCATGTCCAATTTGTAATGTGAAATGAAAGTATGAGGAGAAGCCCAAGTGGCTGCTGCACAAATGGAATCTATTGGCAGCCTGTCCTGAAAAGCTACAGATGTAGCTAATGCCCTAGTTGAATGAGCGCTAGGTCTTGAAGGTAGTTTTTGATGCCTGATCTCATAGATGAAGGTAATTGTAGAGGTGAGCCATCTAGAAAGGGAAACTTTAGTAACTGGAAGACCCAATTTCCCTTCCGCATATGATAGAAAAATCTGATCAGATTTCCTGAATTGTTTAGTCCTGTCTAAATAATATCTAAGTTGGCGGTGAACATCCAGAAAATGTAGCTTTTGTTCTGACCTGTTGGAATAGTTAGGGAAAAAGACGGGGAGATCAATAGTTTGGTTTAGGTTTGTTTGAGAGGAAACCTTAGGTAAAAAGGATGGATTAGTACGGAGGGATACCCTATCTTTGTGAAACACTAAGTAAGGAAGGCGACTGTACAGAACATGGAGTTCAGATACCCTTCTTGCTGAAGTTATGGTTACTAGAAAAAGTGTCTTCCATGAAAGCAACTTCAGAGAACATGAAGCCGCTGGTTCAAAAGGGGGAAGGATTAAGGATGCCAGAACCAAGTTAGTCCCATTGAGGCGGGGGATATTTGATTGGAGGTTTGAGAAGAAAAACGCCCCTTAAAAAGGCTTTGCAGAGCTTGTGAGCCATGATGCTAGACTCCGAGACACCTACATGATAATTAGATATAGCAGCCAACTGAACTCTAATGGTAGATGAAGAAGAGCCTAAATGAAAGAGTTCTGCTAGAAAGTCTAGAATAGACTGTATAGGTGCAGTGAAGGGATCTATATTTTTTGATGTTGCCCAAAAGGAGAAGCGTTTCCATTTGCTATTATAAATCTTCCGGGTAGAAGATTTATGAGAGGCTATCAAGATATCTCGGACTGAGCAAGATATTAAGGGAAGCCTGGCTAAGGTCGGAATCGGAGAAACCACGCTGTGAGGTTGAGAGAATGAAGAGATTGGTGCAGCTGACCCGATTGGTGGGTCAACAGATCTGGCACTGGGTCCAGATGCCAAGGCTGCTCCAAAAGATAACGATGAAGGAACGGAAACCATATCTGTCGAGGCCAGTAAGGGGCAATGAGGATCATTGTCACTCTCAAGGTGATGACTTTCTGAATTAGTTGAGTTATCAGTGGAAAAAAGGGAAAAGCATACAGAAGTCCCTGGGGCCAATCGTGGACTAGAGCGTCTCTGGTGGGATGGCCTGGTAACGGGAAGAGAGTGAAGAAGTCGTGACACTTGCTGTTTTGGGGAGTAGCAAAAAGATCGCAGCAAGGCTGGCCCCATCGTTGGAACACTTCTTCCAGTACTGATTTCTTCAGAGACCACTCGTGGGGCATGAGAATTGCCCTGCTCAACTTGTCTGCAATCACGTTGGACTTCCCGGGAATGTGCATTGCTACCAGAAAACGCTGAGAAGAGATCGCCCATTGCCAAAGTCTGAGTGCCTCTCGACATAAGGGGTATGATCTGGTTCCGCCTTGTTTGTTGATGTACCACACTACAGACATGTTGTCCTTCTGAATTGCAATAGTCCCTGTGGGAAGAGAGTCGTGAAGGGCTTGCAACGCTAAAAGCACTGCTCTCATCTCTAAGACATTTATGTGCAAGTGGCACTCAAAAGGTTGCCACGTGCCCTGGACTGTCCTGCCCTGATAATGCCCCCCCCCACCCGATCAGGGAGGCGTCTGTTGTCAACGTGGCGACTGGGGGGGGGTGAGTGAAGGGTCTTCCTTGGAGAACCTGAGGTGATGTGATCCACCAAGACAGTTGATTCTTGCATGATTGAGTTATCAATATGGTGTGGGACATTGGGAGCTGTTGGAAGGACCATTGAGTAAACAGCATCCATTGGAGGATCCTCATGTGGAAGCAAGCTAAGGGGAGAAGGGGGAATAGCTGCTGCCATGAGTCCTAATACCTTCAAAACTAGTCTGGCTTTGACTTTGTTGCATTGTAAGAGAAGGTAAACTTGTTTGCGGATGTCTGACACTCTCTGCTCTGTAAGTCTGGCTGAAAGATTGACTGTGTCTAATGTGGCGCCTATAAAGGTAATAGATTGACAAGGCGACAAGGCAGATTTTTTGAAATTTATTGAAATGCCTAGAGCTTGGCAAGTTTGGATAGTGAAGTCTCTGGATAGAAGTAGTTGATGTCTGGTGGTAAGGAGCCAGTCATCTAAATATGGAAGCACCTGGAATCCTTGACGTCTCAAGTGAGCCGCAACCACTGCCATATGTAAATACTCAGGGGGCTGTAGTGAGATCAAAGGGCAGGGCTCTGAACTGGTAGTGACTGGCTCCCAGCCTGAAGCGGAGAAATCTCCTGGAGCGTCTGTTCATCTTGATATGGTAGTACGCGTCCTGAAGATCTAACGAGCACATCCAATTGTCCTGACCCAAGAAGGGTAGAATGGACTGTAGCGTGACCATCCGGAATTTTGTTTTTCTGACATACTTGTTTAAGTTGCTGAGATCCAGTATGGGTCTCCAGTCCCCTGTTTTTTTTGGTACCAAAAAGAATTTGGAGTAGATTCCGGATCCTTGTTGGTCTGCTGGGACTGATTGGATAGCTCTTTTTGATAGCAGCTTTGAAATTTCTAGTGCTGCTTGTTCCCTTAGACTGGGTGGAACATCTGGAAGGAATCCTTTGGGTTGGGATGGAATGTGAATAAAGGGAATTTTGTAACCCTCGGATATGATCGACTGTACCCATTTGTCTTGTGTAAGGGAAAGCCAGGCTTTTGGGTACAGGGATAATCTTGCCGACTGCCTCCGAAGGTGGACAGCCGGGCAGCTCCTCAGGGATGCTGAAAGGGTTTATCAGAGAAAGTTTCTCTGCTACCCTGGTTTTGCGGACCTCCTCTGCCTCTAGGGCAGCGTCTATTGTTATTCCCCCCTCTGCCTTTAGAGGGGAATCGACCTTGTGCGTCAGATGAGACTCCCTGGGTTTGTTTGCGGAACCACATTTTTCCTCCCTTCTGACCTTTGGGATAAGGCCTAGAAGGGGTAGAAAAATGGACTCCCATGGCAGAGAGAGTCTTACCTTCCACCTCGCACCTAGTCAATGTATCCTTCACCTGAGGGCCAAACAAGGATGATCCATCAAAGGGGGAATTGGTGAAGGATGCCTTGAAAGGGTCCGCAAAGTTGCACAGCTGGATCCAGGTGTGACGTCGTAAGGCAACGCCTGTGCCTGCGGCTCTACTCGCCCCATCCGCAGCATATGAGATAAGCCGCATGGAGGAGTTAACAATGGAGTTCAGTGTTGCCAACTGGGAGTTCATTCTGTCTTGGAACCCCTCAGCTGTTGGATCCTTTACCTCTTCACTCGTATCCTTGAGTAAATCTCTCTGGAGACGAGTGAAGTGACATAAGTAGTTCAGCGACCGCATTGAAAAGGTCACTGATGAGAACATCTGCTTACCATACCTGTCCATGGTCCTAGATTCCTTATTAGGAGGATGGACAGGTACCGAAGGATCGGCTAACTCCTTCTTAGTGGCCGCGGCCACCACCATGGCATTGACGGGGACACTTTTAGATAAAAAATCTTTATCTCTAGGGGCAGTAAAACTTAAACGGCCTCCTCGGGGTGGGTTCCACTGAATAAGGAGCCGTCCAGGCCTTCCTTGCCACCACTTCCATAAGGGGTTCAAAGGTAGGGGACACCCAGGAGGTAGACTGGCGAGAGACGAATGCCTCAAGGTACACCGACTCATCCTCTGAAGGGTTAAGGGCTGGCCAGTTCCCCCTCTGTTTCAGGATCTCAAGGATGTCAGCAAAGGAGACATCTTCAGGGGGGATCGAGGGGAACCTTCAGATTCCTCTAAGTGTCAGAGGTGATAGACTCAGGGGAGTCAATGTGCTTCCTCTTGCACTGCCTCTTCCTAGGGGGTTCTCCTACCGGCTCAGGAGAGGCCTCGGAAGAGGAGGAAATTCCCAATGTGGAAACTTGAGGAGTTGGCTCTCTGCGGTCTGAAGCAAGGGGGTGGGTAGAAATTACCACAGGCACTGATGATGGAGGGGCTGATGGAGCCGACTGTGGGGCAGACACTAGTTCTAGCATGCTCCGCATGACCTCGAAGGCACCCCTATCGGGCAAGGCCGGAGGCCCCTGCTCCGAAGAGACCAGGACCCCCCCCAGCACCGACAGGGACAGCTCCGAGGCCGATGTCGGAGCCGAACTCACCAGGGCCGAAGCACCGAGAGGGAGAGCGGGGTTGGACAAGGGTCCGATGCCACTCGCCCCCTCAGAGCCGACGAGGGAAGCTCGGTGCCGAGATCCCTCCAAAGAGGAGATCGGAGCAGATGACGGAGCCAAAAGGGAAGGTATCGGATCCGACGCCCCGACAGTCATGGCTCCGATGAGCCCCGGCTCCGAGCTCAAAGGAGTCTGAGGAGGAACATATTGAGGGACAGAAATAGCCGCTGACTGATGAGTCGGGCTATGAAGCATTTGGGTCAGCACCTCGGACTTGAGAAGTCTACTCACTACCCTTTGCAAATCGTGGTCAGACAGCCTGGAAGACTGTGAGGAATGCAACCTATGGCTCTGCTTCGAAAGAAGAGGGGATCCTGGTGCCGAGTGAACGGAGCCGATGGAGGGAGACGTAGATCTCTTTCTCGAAGGCTGCTCCGATGAGTATCGGAGCCAACTGAGTCTTATCAGCCTCGGCTCCGGCCCGAGCCGAGATAATAGTATAAGGCTTGGAAACATCGGCTCCAGCCGGAGCCGATGTTGAAGTAGTTTTGATGCTTCCAGAGGACGGTTCTGAAGCCGGAGCCGACTGTCTGGAAGTCTTAGAAGGCTTCCCCGACACAGACTGGGTCGGGGGGCCTTCAGGCTTTAATAAGCCACGCAAAATCAATTTATTTTTGTGTTCCTGCAGGACTCTAGGGCTGAAACCATGGCAGACAGCACATGAGTCCAGCAGGTGCAAAGGTCCCAGGCAATACACACAAGAAGTGTGACCGTCTGTCAGAGACATTTTCTGACAGCATGAGTCACACTTCTTGAAGCCTGAGACCTTGGAGTCCTTAGACAAAGTAAAGGCCTAAGTAATAAAAACACTCACACACACACACACACACACACACACACACACACACACACACACACACACACACACACACACACAGGCCTTTAAGAAAATATTAAATTCCAGTCACACTAAAGGACTAGGAGAAGGAGAGGAAGGGGCCTAAGGCCTAAAGTTAAAGGGGAATAAAGGGAGGGATTATGGGCAAAAGAGGTGAATCAATTCAAGGAAAAAGATAATTAAAACTAAAGTACTAAGAAAGTAATAGGGGTCTAAAGATTGTGAAAATAGAATAATTTTTCACTAACCTGCCAGAGCCGGTAGAAAAGCACCTCGTCAGCTAAGCGGCAAACGAGATCTGGGTAGTTACCGCATAGCATTGTGGGATATAGGGGAGCCTCGAGCCAGTGGAATTAGCTCTCGAGCTTTAGTATTGGCCGAGTTGGAGCAGAGGATCGGCTCCAAACCCATCCAGCAAGAATGAAGGCGAGATAGACAACTTAACATGAACCCGTTTTCAATGGAGTCCTGGGCAGAAAAGCTCCAAATACAAGCAAGGTTACAGTCATGGCTTTAGGTTACATTAAGTACAAATACTACAGAATACTAAAAACAGTTACATTAGAAAGACTTTGTATTATCGAATAATAAAAAACATTTCATTTTAGAGAACATTGCATTTTAAGGTAATTTTTCAAGAGAAATACACTTTATAGTTTCTAAGTAGTTTGTTGCTCGTGGGTTAGTATAAGCTAGAGCAGAGAGTACGAATTAGAGAATGAAGAGAAGCAGATGTTGACAGTGTAAAGTGGAGAAGTGATTATGTGGCGTGGGAGCAGGAGCATTCCCACAGGGATATTAGATATGAGTGAAGTGATTTTTTGAATAAAGAGTGATTTGTGGTGGTGCGTATGGAAGGTGGTAGGGAGTTCCAGAGGCATGCAAGGGTAAAGGATCAGAGATTTTTACCTGGGGGACGAGTTGGTTTGTACAGTTCTATTAGGTTTTGATTGTTAGATCTTAGTAGTCCATATGGGAGGTGCATTTTGAAGGTAGAGGAGAGGGAGGGACAGAGGGAGGGGTTAAAGATGAGCTTGTGAGCGAGAGTGAGTTGAGTGTAGGTGAGATGATTGGATAGTTCTAACCAATTTAGTTTGTGGAGGGATACACAGTGGTGAGTGGATGACTTATGGCTGGTAGCGAACTTGGCAATTTTGTTGTAGCACGAGCAGAGTCATGTCTTGAGAGAGGACTGTAGGTTAGTTAGGAGTGGGGCACCATAGAGGAGAGAGGAGATGAGAAGTGTGGTAGAGAGGTTAAATTTAGTGGAAGGGGTGAGGTAGCGATTTTGGCGATAGAGCATGCCAATTTTTTGGTGTTTTTTTTTAATATTTAGTTGTAGGTGGGAGTTGAATTTGAGCTGGTTGTCTATAAGGACCCCTAGTAGTTTTGCTTCAGGTACCAAGTTGATCGTTGTGTTGTTGTGGCTAGAGATAAAGAATGTGCTTATATTAATGGAGGTGGCTTTAGAGGGGGTAAAATACCATTAGTTTGGTTTTAAAGGCATTGAGTGCTAGGTGTTCTTCTTTCATCCACTGTTCAATGGCTGAAAATGCATCTTGGGTAAGTTTTAGGAGTGTGGGGATGGAGGTGGCAGAACAGATTATAATTGAATCATCTGCGTATTGGATAAGATTTGTGTAGGGGATGGAGAAGTGGAAGTCATTTATAAATATACTGAAGAGGAGGGGAATCAGTATGGACCCCTGGGGAGGTGGCTTTATTCCAGTTTACTGCTTGTTGTCTGTTAGAGAGGTAGCTGTTGAACCAGTTTATAGAGGAGGGGGAAGTTTAGCAAGAAGGAGATTGTGAGAGATGGTGTCGAAGACTTTACATAGGTCAAGTAGGAGGGTAGATACAATGCTGCCAGAGTCCCGTGCTTTATTTACAATTTCAAGGAAGGAGAGAAGGGTGGTCATGGTACTGTGTCCAGGTCTAAATCCATGTTGTGTGGGAGTTAGTAGGTTATTGTCAATAAGATAGGGAAGGAGTTGAAGATGAATGCACTTTTCTAGAATTTTGGAGATAGGAGAAAGGATGGCGATGGGATGGAAATTAGAGATATTGTTATTGTTGCCTCCTTTGTGCAAGGGTATGATAAAAGCCTTTTTCCAAATCTGGGGTACAAGACCTTCTTGGATAGAGTGATTGATTAGAATACTGATGGGCAAGGCAATGGCTTCTGCAGCTATGCTAAGAAAGTATGACGGGATATTGTCAAGGGCATTTGAACATGGTTTCAGTTTCTGAAGGAGTTTTTTATGGTAGATGTAGATATGGGATTTACTGAGAAAGGTAGGGGCTGAGAAGAGAATGTATCTGAGAGTGGATGAGATGGGGAAGATGTGACAGGAGATGCAGAAGAGGAGGGTGAACTGTTGTTGGAGAAGGATGGGAAGAAGTGGAGGGTGTAGTGTTAGGGAAGGATGAGGTTAGCTTGGAAATGGAGTCAATGAAAAAGGAGTTAAATTATGTGGTAAGATGAATGTCTAGTGCATTTGGGTCTGGGCTGGGTTTTTTTTGTTTTGCTGGGATTGAGGAGGTTGGAGATACCTTTCCAGAATTTTTGTGGATTAGTTTTATGGTTGTTTTGAAGCAAGGAGAAATAATTCTGTCGATCTACAGTGATAAGCTTTTTAACTTTGTTGCGGAGTGTTTTGTATTCATTAAGGGTGGAAGGAGACTTGTTTTTCTGGTGATGGGCCCAGGCTTTTTCTCTAAGGTGCATGATGCCTAGTGTGTTTTTAGTTAGCCAAGGGGCAGTTTTGCTTTTTATTCTTTTTGATTTTATGGGGGCATGGCAATCTAAGAGGTTTAAGAATGTTGAGTTGAAGTAGGCAACTGCACTATCCAGGGGTAGAGTTTTAGAGGGTTCCAGTTTATTAATTTTAGGGAGTAAGAGAAGCTATCAGGGTTGACATTTTTTTGGTTGCGGGTGATGATATAGTTGTGAGTTAGATGTATGGGTGAAGGAAGTCGGTGAGTAAAAGTGGGGAGGTGGTCACTGAGGGAGTCGGGAAGGGTGCCACTGTTAGAGAAGTTATGAGGGTGGGAGACTAAGATCCAGTCTAGGGTGCTGCCTTTGGAGAGGTTTTTAGAGGGTCTGGTTATGGAGTCGATAAGCTGAGAGAAATTATAGAGATTTATATTTAGAGGGTTTGTGGGAGACTGAATGGAGGACCAATTAATGTTCTTGTCACCCAGAATTATTGTTTTGTTGTTAATATTGGTTGAAAGCCATGAGAGGATGTCTTCAAGTATTGAAATATTGTCACCAGGGGGGTTGTAAAGAGAGGCTATGCATATGTATTTGTGTCTATTTATTTGAAGTAAGGTTAGGAGTAATTCTGCATTGGCGAAGATGGGAGTAGGTTTGTTATAGGGAGTTACTGATAAGGGGGATGAGTATAGAAGAGCTACTCCTCCCCCTTTTTTATGGGTTCTATCTTTTCTGATGATTGAATAGTTGGGTCGCGGCCGGCCTTAGGCATAGGCAAACTAGGCAACCGCCTAGGGCGCCATACAGTAAAAGGGCGCAGTTTGTGCTCATTTATTTATTTATTTTAATTAATTTACTTTTCTTATTATGCAAACGCATAATAAGAAAAGTACAGTAATTAAAATTAAAAAATAAACCATAGGGTGCCAGAATTGTAGATTGAGGGGGAGGAGGGAGTGCACTCCCACTTTTATCCCTGCTTTGTGATGAGAAGGCTTCCACTATCTTTAAGGAGAAATATATGTGTTTCGTACGCATGTTCGCCAATCGCCAACAATGATATAAAGATGTTCTATGGTGACGCGTGGAAATTAAACAAGCACTTTGAAAGGAATTAATTCTGTGTGTATGCGTGTGGCCGTTTTGTTTAAAAAGAAGGTAAGTAAGTGTATTCGTGTGTGTTTGTGTAGTATAAACTTGGTTTCTGTATGCAAGGGAAAGTATGTGTGTGTAGAAATTCAGTAGTTTTCTCATTGTCTTGTCCGGCACATACACATTTAGTCAATCAAACGTCATGTGTACACAACTTGCTCTAAAGTTCCCATTTACAAAAAATAGAGTTAAGTAAGTTAAGTTAGTTACAGGATTATTGTAAGTGATATATAATGCATTGAACGTTGCTTTGTGATAATCGATTCAAATGTATTACGCAGATATGAGAGTTATTCTAGATATGTAGTTTATTGCTTAGAATTTGTATAATGAATACAAGAGTCAATTCAAGACAAGTATTGAAACTTAACCTTGTATTGGCAGACAGGATATGATAAGGACAGGAATATCTGTAAATGTAGCAAATAATGAAAACATTCACTATGGATAATAACCACAACGCAGAGAAGACTAATTTCTATAGTGCAGCTCTTAGCTGTCATTTACGATGTACAACTTGCACCTCCAAGTTTACCTGGTAAAGGTCAGTTTGTGCGCCCTTTCTTTGCCCCCTGCTACCCCATGCATACTGAAAGGAGTGCTGGCATGTAAATGCGGTAGACAAGAACAACAACTGCTACATCTGTCAATTTATGACCAGTGAACACCATGTAAATGGCATTAAAAAATCCAAACAGAAAGAGAAAGATATATTCAATTTACTCCAAAAATATATCTGTGCTTACTGGATCAACTACTGGATAGTGGTTCACACAGAATTAGTTTGGCGATTTAGTAATTAATATACCCAGTAAATAGTTCCAGTTTTATTGGGGACTTTAATAAAAATAAATGGTTCAAGTCTGCATATCACTGCAAAAATTACAATATTATGGCTAAATTATAACAGTTAAGAGGTGTTACTACAGTACAGTATAATGAAGCATTTTTACAGAAAATGCAGCACAGCAATTTCAAACAGTTCTGAAACATTAACACTTCTGCAATTGTTTTTCCTTTAAAAATCTGTTTAGTGCAGAATTTGTAAGACTGTATATGCTGCTGTTTTATGTATTTATATTTGATTTTAGGGTAATGCTGCATTTCAACCTGCTCAAAATAAAATACCTTTTGCCATTTTTCTTACACTTTCTTTTAAAGTTGTATTAAGCCTCAGTGGAATATGGTTTATTGACATAGTTCATCTATTTCAAACCATATGAACCCATTAATGGTGTCAATAAATATATATTTTAAGAAGAATGTGGTGACCCAGGAAAATATTCTACATGCTAATTTTTAAAATGGGCAGGTTTGTCATTATTGGGTCATACATTTTGCTTCATTACTTACTGGAAAAATGTTCAAAACTACAAATTGAACACACTGTAACACATGTAAATGTTTTCAATGTGCAACTAGCTGTTTTTTCTTTATCAAATGGCACACTGTGTTGTAAAATCTGAAAGCAGTGTTAATAGCATAATTGCCTTTGGTGCAGAAGGCTGTGGATTCCACTCCCACACCATGTGGACAGAGTGCTGATATGCAGTGCTTATATGACTGTTGATTATTTGGTGCATTATAAGGGGGGATAGGGGTTCTACACTCCTGAGTATGGCCTTTTGTATGAGATACCTAGTGACTGTGAACTTGTTAGTCATTTCCTATTGCAATATTACCAGTGTACCAATTTTTTATTGTAATATAGGCAATTAATTTTTCAAGGGCAGCAGGCACTGAATTTGTAGATAACATTGATATGTAAAGTTGTTTGCCAGTAGCAACCTCTTCATTAGTTACAGATTTCTTTAATGTGGAATTCAGATGATTTTACTTCTGCAGAGATTGTGTGTGTGGAATAATATTGATGGATTATAATATTGATGGATTGTAATGATAGAAGTCTTGAGTGGCCTTTTATTGTTGAAATTTTCTGGAATGGGTAGTTATTGGTTCATAAATTTTGTTTCATTGCTTATTAAAAGAATGTTTAAAACTACAAATTTAAAACATTCTAACAAGTAGGGCTGTATTATACAAGGAATATAATTCAATACAATCAGGAAAATGAATTAAAGAATAAATACATGTATGCATGGCCCTAAAAAATGTGTGCAAGGAGTCTGTTTTGAAAACAGCCCAAAGGTAAACTTAATTCTCCACCAACCAGATCCATTTCTATGAATGTGGGTTTTCATGCCGTTTCAATGAATGTGAGTTTTGCCGTTTCAATGAATGTAAGTTTCTAGGACAGAGAACTTTACTGCTCATGCTAAGTCTGTTTTCATTGTGAGACTGTAATGTTTGTTTAGCAAATGGCTATCTGTGTTTTGTGCTACTTTACTTCACTATCTGTAATCATTGTAGAGGCAAATAGAACAGTATGCATGGTAACTGATGAGATAACCAAATAATGGAACACTGGAATGGCTGAGGAGGGGGCTGCTGCTGGGGGTTAACTCTGGGGTGGTGGTCTATTACCCTTCCTAGGACTCTACTTGACCATGATCTGGCTCTGGTATTTCAAGTAGAAAATACATATGCAAAGGTAGCTGCAGTTTAACTACATTACAAGGTATCTTTTTCTTCCTAAACATTTAAATAATTTAAGGAAATGACTGGAGTGGCTTTCTTGGGAAATGACCCAGCGGGTGTGGCTTAAATAGGGGTGTTTCATGTGTGGTGTGGGTGGGGCTTAAGGGGCGCCGGAGCACTACTTCGCCTTACAGGAGTTGCTACATAAACTGGATGTGAATGCAGTCAAGTAAGGCCATGGCTATAGTGTAGCAAAAAAAAAATGTCCCCTCTAACAAAGGAAATGCTAGAGCAAAGATTAAATTACATGAGTCAGGCACCCTGCTGACATCTGACAATCAATGGAATTACCAGGTCAAATTACTCTCAAGACTTTGACAGCTAGGGAAGCCAAGTGTTACAGGGGAGGGGGAGAAGTAAATGGACTGGAATTCATGGTCTCACAAATTAGTGCCATTTAAACTAAATTAGAAAAAAAGATGGCAGTAAACAGCACTTTGAGTGTGTTCTGTGACATTTGCACTGCTTCTGTTTTAAGTAGTCATTCAGCAGCAGGAAATGTTACTTTTTTTCTTTCTTTTCGGCTTTTCCCGGTTAGGGGTCGCCACAGCGGAACTCCGGTCCGCTAATGACTAGCAGTTGATTTTTATGGTGCTGAGTTGCCAGCCCGATGCCCAACCTTCAGCGAAGGCACGCCCATTCACGTATGTCTTTCAGAGGCCACTCGACTGTGGGGAGGACATGCAGACTCCACATAGAAGGCACTCCAGCCGAGAATCGAACAGGAGAACCTCTTGCTGTGAGGCAACAGTGCTAGCGCTGTACCACCGCAGCTTTATGTAACTTACACAGATCTATTTTACTCAGTACTTTGTATGCATGCAACATCTATGAAATGACAGGAGCTTTAGGCAAACGGAGGCCTGCATGATGTAACATTTTTGAGCCAAACAATGATTTCTGGGATACTGAATAGCAACCTGATTTATCCAAACCACATCAAGATGCTAGCCTCCATGTGGTCAGAGTCTGGAATTACATATAAAAATATTTAAAATCCTGTAAATAATCCCAGAGTGCTGTTAAAGTGTAGGAAACATCATGCCTTGATGAATTAAACATGTTTTTTGAGTCTGTGGGTGCGGTACTCTAAGGTATTTCCCTTAGAAATAGGGAAGAACCAGGTAATAAAGGCCCATGTCACACTATTGTCGGGAAAATGGACAAAGGGAACCTACTGGATGACAGAGGAAGACAGGCAAGGATGAATACCAGCCGTGAAAGGGAGAACTAAAAAAAAAAAAAAAAAACAAAAAAAACTGCAACCTATGTCCTGAAAGGCACTCTGTCTTTTCTCACACAGAAAGAAAATACAGTTGTGTAAAATCTTACCATAGTGGTAGATGCTGTTCTCTTCACTGTTGCAGTATTCATAACCAATGGGATCTCCAGCCAAGGATAGTCCTATGTATGGCCAGCATACCAAAGTCTCTCTTACCAGCATTGTATGTCAGACATATGTCAACTGTCAGCCTAGGACATAAAGGTAACATACAGACACTCCAAACACAGAACTGAAGTGGCCCAGAAGAACTAGAGCCACCCCAGGAAAAAGAAGAACATGTTTTAAGGAGAAAGGTAAAGAGCTCTCAGCTAGACAGATGTCCCCAACAGAAAAAAGGAAGAAAAGGGGTCAGGAGGGAGGGAAGGAATACTACAACAGTAAAGAGAAAGACATCTACTGTTAAGATTTCACACAACTGTGCTATGTCCTTCCATATCACTGTTGCAGTATTCATAACTGATGGGAGAGTACAAAAGCAACTGCAAGTAATGACAAGATAAAGGCAAAGAGGAACTCTCCACAAACCCGTGAAGGATAGCCTTGGCAAAACCTGCCCTGGCTCTGGAAATGACATCCAACTTGTAATATTTACAGAAGGTGTGCACAGATCATCAATTAGCAACTTCATGGATGGAGCTAGTCTCCAAACTCGTGAAGAATGCCACAGAGGCGGCCACTGCCCTTGCAGAATGGTCTTGGAAAGCAGTTTTCCATGAAAGGAATAACAAAAGGAAATGCCTTTTGAAATTCAAGAGAAAATTGTTTGGTTAGAAACTCCCAAACCCAAAGTCCTGGGATGAAAAGAAACAAACTTGATCCATTTACTTATGGCCTTTGTCTTGTCCAAATACTAACTGAGCTTTCTATGAAGATGCAAGGTGTGTAAGAACCTTCTCACAAGCAGATTTCAGAGAATGAAAAAAGGAAGGAAGCTGAAGTTGGATGGACTGATTAAGTGACAACTCTCTAACCCACATTGGGCACAAAAGAATTACTACATAGAGAAACCTTGTCCCTATGAAAAATCAAAAAGGGGGAAATCACCATCAAGGATTGGAGTTCAGAAACTCTCTTGGCAGAGGTGAAGGCAACCAATAAAAAAGTGTTCCAGGTGCAATGTTGCAAAGAATCAGCAGCAGCAGGCTCAAAAGGAGCTTGGATCAATTTCTCAAGAACATTATGGTCCCAAGAAGGAGGGATAGGGCTTTCTTGGGGACTGGATGTTGAGAATACCTTTCCAAAATTGTTTAACCTCAAAATAAGAGGCAAATGGTGGATTCAAATGCAGAAGAACATGCCACAATAGCATGAAACAGTTTGCATAAGTAAGAGAGAACCAAAGGGACCCCCACTGAAAAGGAATCCTGGGGAAGCTTAAGACATCAAATAGAACATCTCTTCCATTTGGACATGTATGATATTCTGGTATTGGGTTTCCTGGCATCCGGCAAGACCTTAGCCATGTCCTCAGAAAACTTGTGTCAAAAGTTGATTAAAACACTATCCCCCAAAGTGTCAAATAAAGTGTGGACAGCTGAGGGTTGAAGGAGAGACCCCTTGTCTTGTGTGAGAAGATCCATTTGGTGAGGTAACTTGTGATGAGGTGGAACCAGTGCTGTCTGGGCCAAAAGGGAGTCACCAATGAGATTCTTGGAGAGTCCTGTTTGATCTTGTGAAGGACCCTGGGAAGAACAGGAAGAGGAGGAAAAGCATAAACATTTCCTTCCAAGAAAAAGACATGGTAGACATCTGGCAAACCACAGGACTTGGGGTTCTGGAACAGAAGTGAGGAAGCTGTCTGTTCAGAAGGAATAAAAAAATGTTACTTGAGGATACCCCAATGATGAATGATGCCAGTAAACAACTCACTGATGTATCCATTCATGAGGCTGTGTCCTGGCCATGCTCAGAGAGTAATCTGCCAAGTTTTGTTGCAAAGGAATGTAAACCACAGAGGAACCTGCTACTGGATAGCTAGCCCACAGGCATGAAGAGCTACTCTGCAAAGAAAACACAACCTTGTCCCCCCCACCATCACCACTTGATGATGGACCATATGACTGTGGGGTTGTCTTTATAGACATTTAGAGGACCTCTGGATCAAAAAGAGCAGAAGGTATGGAGAGAGCACGGATAATTGCCTGCATCTTTTTTACGCTGATGTGATCCAGCCACTGATAAGGGAGCCAGAGATCCTGCACCCTCAGACTGCTGTAAGCAGACCCCCACTCCTGGGGGTCTGAAGCATCTGTAAACAGCTCCAGAGATCGAACAAGAGGCTGAAATGGGAATCTTGGATTGAGAGATATGTGCTGAATCCAACTATGCTCATGTTCGAGACAAGGGAGTAAAGGAACTGAAAACTCTAGAGGGTGGCAATGCTGAAGCCACACCAACTGCAGGTACTAGTGGAACTTCCTCATATGAAGCTTGGCAAAAGAAAGCATGGGAATGGTAGAGGCCACGAACCCCAGAGCCCTCAGAAATGTCCCAAAAGGAATGTGAGACATAGGAAGCAAAGACTGGAAACAAGTAATTAGAGAGAGAACCTTACGAGCAGGCAGAGAAGCTAGCATTTAACAGATTAAATTTGTCAACCCAGAAAAAATGTGACCCTGCAAGGAGGACTGGTCAGACATCTGGAGATTGATGGTGAAACCCAAACTGTGTAAAATGAGTCTGGTACAGTGCAGGTCTTGCAAAAGTCTGGAAGGGAGGTAGCTGAAGAAGTAGGTTATCCAGATAGGGAGTTATCTGTACTCCTTGAAGCTTGCAAAAAGATACAACAGGAGACAATCACCTGGTGAAAATCCTTGGGGCTGTGGCAAGATCAAAGGGCAAAGCACAGAATTGAAAATAAGAGGAAGAAACGGACAAAAAGCAGAGCAGTTGAGGAAGCTAGAAGTCGTGGAGATAAAGTGCCTGAGATGGGGGACAGGACACACAATGTGGGACAGATGAAGAAATGAGGACATTAGAGCAAAAGCCAAAGTAGCCCCAATTGCAGACAAAGTCAAAGAGAGCAGATTATAGTGGTGCAGGCACATGTGCAGAAAAGCAGAAGACAATATGTTGAAAATGATTTGGGACAGACAGGAAGAAGGCAAGAGGAAACGAGGAGTCCACCAAAGAGGTAGACAGATTGTGTGAGTGAAGATCTGTGACGGTCAGACATGAGTGCTGAAGAAGGTAGGTGTGGCATTGAATTGAGAGAGATGGCAACAGTTTACACAACACCCTGACTCTATGTAGAAAATGGATAAAAAGGGGGTAGATAATAAGGAAGAAACAGAAAAAATATATAAAAACCTCCTGAATACTGCGTGAATGGGAATATGAAAACAGGTGTCCTTTAGATAGATCCAGCGAAACCAAAAAGGCCTGACGTAGCAAGAGGGGAAACAGTGTCTGGAGAGAAAGCATCCTGGAGGTGGGAATCTTGAGAAAAGGATTCAGAAAGGAAATGTCTAGAACAGGCCTCCAGTACCCCTCCCTTCTGAGGACCAGAAACATCCTAAAATAAAACCCTGTACCCTTTAGGACATCTGGAATGGGCTGAATGGTGCTTTGATCCAGTAACTCTGCATTATCTCTGAAAAAATGGGGAATTTGGTCTGAAGGGGGTTCAGGAATGCCCAAAATTTCCAGACTATAAAGTAACCTTGACAGATATGACGGACAAAACCCAATAGTTGGAGTAATCTGTTGCTAAACAGGAAATGACAGAGAAAGCCTGAGAGATAAGGGAACCTGGCTGAGGGGAAAGAAGGGCAGAATGTCAGATGAAGGCAGACTTGTCATGAAAAAGGCTTTTGAGGTCTAGGCGTCAGAGTGGGTTTATCAGAAAAAACATGCCTAGGAACTTTCTTACCTTTGGGGTGCTGATGAGGCTATCTACAAACAAGAGAAGTTTTTGCACGATAATTACTCTGAAATTTAGTAATGGAAGAAAAAAATCTGCTTAAGATCCTTCATGACCTTGCCTTGGTCTTCTAAGGTCATAAATAAATCAGCCACAACAGTACCAAAAAGATTTTGATTATCTAAAGGAGCAACAAGAAGCTTAGCTTTAATATCATTAGCTAAAGGCAGAAGATGAAATCAAGAATAGCATCTCATGACCAAGCCTGAAGCAGCAGCTCTAGGGGATGCATCAGCAGCTTAGTAGCTACACTTGACAGAGTGAAGAGCTACCTGAGAAGTGGATCCACCAGAGAAAGAGCAGTGGACTTTCAGCCTCAGAATCAGGCAGGTCAGAAATATCCCCTCCAGGTTGAGACAAAAGGGATAAAACATATCTGGTCACGTGAGTTTCAGCAGCAGAAGAATCAGGCTCCCTAGATCTTTTAGGGGTAGAAGACCAAGGATGAGCAGGAATAGAACACCCCTGTGGTGGTCTCAAAGCCATCAGGGCATCCCTAAGTAAAATCTTGCCACTCCTTTGAGGATCCCTGGGTGTGGGGGAAATATGATTAGTCTTTTGTCTCTTCTTAAGGGGGATGTTGGCATTAACCAACCTCAGTAGCTCAGAATCCTTCCTCAACTCAATCAGGTTTCTTGGAACTTCCTTCCTAAGATCTGGGGAATCCCCCTAGGCCTCTCAGATATGATCAGCGGTGGATTGCAAAGCCTCAGAGGATGTGCGAGAAGCCAGTTCCATGCCAGCCTCCAACAGGGTCACAGTAGAAAGGACAGGTGTCAGCACTAGGCAGTGTTTAGGGTTATCATCCCCCTCAAGAGAGATGTCTGGTGGAGGGTGAACAGCAGCAGAATTAGACATCAACTTCTTGGACTTTATCCTAAGAGGTGGCTACACCTCAGGGCAGGTGGGCTTGGCCATGAAACCCTGGGCCGACAACTTCAGAAGCTAGTTCTTAAGGTAAATGGAAAGTGAAGATGGATGACTGCCAAGTGTCTTCGGCATAAACACCTGACAAATAGAGCAAGGAGTATGGCTGTGAGAAGTACCTAGACAAAATAAACACGTGTCATGATGATCCTTATGGGGAATCTGCCTCCCACACTGTTTTTCCTTTCTTGGATGACACAAACTCTCAAAATACAATGTAAAAGAAAAGGAACCCCAATGGGGTACTTTTCTAAAACAGGCTTGGTACAACCAGCACAACGAAGAGTGTTCAGACTGACATTCAACTACGGCATTCAGACTGGCGACAAACATGTTCTGTGTTTAGAGTGCTCATATATCACCTTTATGCCCTATGCTGACAGAGGAAGTGTATGCCTGATGTACAACGGTTGTAAGAGTTAGAAGCTTTGGTATACTGGCCAGACGTAGGGTTATCCTTGGTAGATCTCACTTGTTATGAATACTGCAACAGTGACATGGGAAGGACATCTCCACATTCCCTGACAGAAAGCTCATTCTGAATAAAGTGTGCTGATTTGTCTTTCATTTCACGCTTGTACAGGAAACTCTGTACACATCTCCCAATGCCTAAAACACATTCATAGCAGAAAACCAGACAACGTTGTCTGCAAGAGACCCTGCTTTCTCTTTAGTCAGCACAGTTTACTCCTGCAAGTTTCAGAAGTACTTGGGACTTCCAAATAGGTTAGTAATTTGGAGAATGATATAGTCATGCTTCATTCATAACACTGTAAATGTATGCTGTTAAAAATATAAACAAAAACAATGTGTTCCATTTCAGATAAATGTACCTTAGCCTCCAGTTCTTCATACAATGCATAATTGATCCACAGGTAAATATATCTCTTCCAGTGCCTCTTTTCCTGAGTAGGTGGAACATTTGCAATGGCTCTTTCATATATTTCACGGACAGTGTTAGCATCAGCATCACTTTCAACTAATCGCAGGTAGTCAAACCAAGCATCATAATTGTGAGGGTTGGCCTTTGCGAGACAGACAAAAAGACAATACTCAACACCAATATCAAAAAAGTTGACCTTTCAGTAATGCTTCATTCAATATAAAACTGCAGACTGATAAGTTTATAGCTAAGATTTTTTGTGCCATCAAGGGGAAATCAAGCATCATGCACTGCAATTTATCCTTGTTTTCTACTCCGTGTCTTCAAATGTTCACCCGGGGAGTAGACCAGTGACAGAAGTAGTTATCTATACCAATATGCAACCAAAGCATAATTCAGTTTTGGAAGACACTGACACTAGGGCCACAGACTAGACAGAAGAATGACAACTGTTCAGACACATCTTCCTCACACAAAAGTAATTCAACAAGACCAGAGAACTGGCTAGCCCACAATATTCTGAGCATTTTCATGTTACACCAGTAATCATGGAGAAATCTGCATAAAAAAACAAAAAAAATTAAACAAAAAAAAAGACAAAATAGTTTGCAATACTTCCACAAAAAAAAAAAAAAAAAAAAGAAAGAAAACGGCAATATCTGGGAGATGAGAATAAATCAACCATGTACCTTGCTGCAATAAACTGCACTGAACCAAAACAGATTTGCTTTTAGATTTCATTACCACTACAGAACCAATTACCTTTTGTCTTCTTTTGATCATGAAAGCAACTTCCAGCTGTGACATGGCAGGGAATGAGACTCTTTTTGCAGGCAGTAATTTTTCTAGTCTGTTAGTTTTATGGCTAAGTTACCCTAAGTTGAGCATATTCAGATCTGTCAGCAGTAGCCATGGCATAATTTATTTTATTTATTTTACATTTGTTGACCGGGCTAGTCTAGCTGGAGACATGTCCATTTTCAGTAGAGGCCCGGGGAGAAAAGCTCCAAGAATAATACAGATTTTCTTTACAAAGTTAAAAACAGGAGTTATACAGATAATAGAGATAGCAATATTACAAAAAAGTTTTTTTTTTTTTTAATTTTTTTCAATAGTACAAATTGGTGTTACCATACAGAATAGAATTAACATGGTCATTTTGTAAGAGACTGAGGTATGATGTAGATATATACTTGTAAGATATATGCAGTAATGTAGTTTATTGATACATAAAAAGGGAGCTAGTAAGGGATGAGGTGGGATAACTGAATATGAGAAGATTTAGTCAGGGTTAGTACAGGTACATAGCCAGTGATTGTTACGGTAGAGTTTCAAATTCCTTTTGAAAAGTGAGAGAGAAGTTTGAGATGTGATTTCAGAGGGAAGTTTATTCCAAAGTTTTCCTACAGAGTTAGAGAACAAAGACTCACCTGCTGTGTTGTTGGGTTTAGTAGTATTGATCAGTAGTTTGTTAGAGGAGCGTAGAGATGTGAGGTTTTTATAAGGTGTAATGAGGCTAGAGAGTACTGGGATATTGTTAGGTAGATATAGAGTCTTATGGGCTATTATAAGCTGGTGATATTGAAGCTGATTAGGAAATTCAAGCCAGTTTAATTGTTTAAGATTTAGACAGTGATGGGTTCTGTAAGGAGAGCCTATAGCAAATCTAGCAATATTATTATAGGAAGTAGTTAGTTTCCTGATGTTGTTCTTTGAGAGATTAGTATAAATGGGAGAGGCGTAAAGCAGGGTGGATATTAGGTGGGTTCTGGCTATAGTAGTCTTAGCTGCTGGTGTAAGATAAGGTTTAATTCTAAAGAGGGATCCCAGTTTTTTGTTGACTGACTTTATTGTAGTGTTTATGTGAGTATCAAAGTTTAGATTGTTGTCTATTGTTATTCCTAGAAGTTTAGTGGTAGGGTCAGGAGAGATAAGAGTACCACTGCTAGAAGTGAGACTGAAAGGTAAAGATGTGGACTTTTGGGTTGGTGGGAAGAGTAGCAGTTTAGTTTTTTTGGGATTCAGAAGGAGGCAGCATTGAGAAAACCATAGTTCAACAGTGTTGAATGCTTTTGGGTAAGAGACTGTAGTTCAATTTGAGAAGAGGCTGAGCAGATTATGGTAGAATCATCTGCATATTGAATGCAGGTGGAGTAAGGAATGGCTGTTTGCAGGTCATTAATGAAGATGGAAAATAAGAGTGGGCCTAATATAGATCCTTGAGGGACACCGAGAGAGATAGGAAGGTGATCAGATAGTTTATTTTTCCAGAGTACAGCCTGGTGACGATTATCAAGGTAAGATGTAAACCAGTTCAAGGCAAGAGGATGGAGTAAGAGTATTCAGTGTATGGAGTAGTAGTTGGTGGTTAACCATGTCAAAAACTTTGGATAGGTCAATGAAGACTGCAGATGAAAGACAATTATTGTTACGATTATTGTTGATGCTGTTTATGAATGATAGCAGTGCAGTGGTGGTACTATGGAAAGGTCTGAAGCCATGTTGACAGTTAGCGAGTAGGTTGTTCTGGAGAAGGTGGTTGAGTAGTTGTTTATGGATGCATTTTTCCATAATTTTGGCGATAGGGGAAAGTAAAGCTATGGGGCGAAAGTTAGAAAAGTCATTGGAGCTCCCCCTTTGTGTAGTGGGATGATGTGTGAAATTTTCCATATTGAAGGGACAGTTCCTTCACTTATTTTTCTATTTATCAGAATAGAAATAGGGTAGGCAATGGCTTTAGCTCCTTTTTGCAAGAATTCTCCTGGGAGTTTGTCAGCTGAGGGGGTGGTAGGTTTTAACTTATGTAGAAGAGAGGTAATGTAGGAGGTAGATACTGGTTGGAGGTGAAATAGAGGAGGTGGATTAGTAGAGGAAGTGGTCAGATTTGATGTGTTAGAAGATAGGTGGCTAGCAAGAGTTGGGATGGTATCAGTGAAGAAAGAGTTAAAGGCATTTGCTATTTGTGTGGGATTCTCAGGGTTAGAGCCTAGTGGGTTAGGTGTTATTAGTTGGCCTGGGTAAAGAAGATTATTAATAGAAGTCCAAAATTTTTTGGGTTCTTTGAGAGAGGTTTGTTGTAGCTGAAGATAATAATTCTTTTTGTCTAGAAGTATGGCTTTTTTTGTATTGTTTCTATGTTCTCTAAAGGTTTGGCGGTCTGTTGCATTCTTAGTTGTACGCCATTTTGCCCAGGATTTGTTTCTAAGCTGGATTTTTTGTTTAGTATTGTTAGTGAGCCAAGGGGCTGGTTTAGCTTTAGTTCTAATAGAGTGAATTTGAGCGTGGTGATCCAGGGTGGCTAAGAATGTGGAGTTAAAGTATTCCACTGCTTCATTTAGAGGGAGATATTTTAATGGTATCCAATTACATTGTTTTAGTTCTGTTTGGAAAAGTTCTGGGTTAAATTCCTTTTTAGAGCGTATTGTTCCGAGAGTGTTAGGGAATATTATGTTGGTTTTATGTCTGATAATATATGTAAGTGAGTGGTCACTTATATCATCTGGAAGGGTTCCTGTTGTGTAGGATTGCTGAGGATTATTGGTAAGTATCCAATCCAAGGTACTTTCTTTGTTATTGAGTCTATTAGTTCTGGTAGGGGAGTTTATAAGTTGTGAGAAGCCATACAGGTTAATGTGGGTAGAGGGATTAGTATTAGTACAGGAATTCCAATCTATATTAAAGTCGCCGAGGACCAAGGTTTCTTGCGGGAGATTCACAGAAAGCCAGTTGAGGATATGCTCTAGTATATTGCTGTTATTTCCTGGGGGAAGATAAACACAGATAATATTTATGGTTTTACTTGTGTTTACCTGAAGTTTACAGATTATTATTTCTGCAGAAGAGTCTATAGGTAAGTTAGGATGTAAGGTGCTGACTTGTAGCTCTGTTTTATAGAGGACTGCCACACCCCCTCCCTTTTTGGAAAGTACGGTCAAGTCTGAAGATATTGTAGCCAGGTGGGGTAATTTCATTATCTTTAATGGTGGGTTTTAGCCATGTTTCTGATAAACATAGGATATCAAATGGTTGAGATTGTAAATAGGCTTGTACCTGTGCAATTTTATTGCAAATACTACGTATGTTTAGATGTGCTATTGAGAGTGAGTTGGTAGGTTTGTTAGGTGTTTGGATTTTAGTTATGTTTTGTTTGTTGCTTGCATTAATAGGGGAATAGATTGGCCCAGGGCTGGGGTGAATGTCTCCATCTAATAGTGAATGGGGGAGTGTTAAACGGTTAGGCTGTTGCAGTTTACAATAGAAGTCAAATAGTTTTCTAGTTTTTAGGTTAGAGTATTTAATGTGTTGTAGTCTGTGATATTTGGCTAGTTGGTAGTTGGGTTTGAAAGTGAGGTTTAGGAGGTTGTGAGATATAGGTATTGTTGGTGTTGAGGTGTGTTTTGATGGGAAGGGAAGAGTATAGTGGAGTGAATGTTCATAGGAGGTATAGAGATAGGTGATTGTTAGAGGAGGTATTAAAAAGACCTAAATAATTAAATATATTTTGTGGGGGCTAGTTGGTGTAGTCATTTTAGAGGGTGTAGAGATTGAGAAAAGCGGGAGGTAGGTGTTAAAAGCCTAGAGGAGATATAGTATTAGCTTTGTTGTTAGGAAAAGGAAGGATGAGAGTTAGTTGTAAATGGTTGTGGTGAGAAAAAGGAGGTAGCTAGTGTTAATTATCTGTTATGTGTGACAGGTGTAGAGATTGGAGGGTGTGGCCTCAGGAGGAATAAATGTAGGAGTACTGGGGCGTGTGGGAATTGGGGGCAGGGTAGGGGAGCGGAGTGAGCCCGCAGGGCGAACAGAGCGGGTAGAGACAAAAGAAAAGACCATCAAGGAAGGCAATAAGTGAAATATGACAAATTAAGCAGGTAAGTTTGGAGGATCTGGAAGATGGAGTGGGAGAGTGTGGAAGAAAGTCAGGAGGCTAGTAGGAAGAGATCCAGGGAAGAAAAGTGATTTAGAAGGAAGTGTCTAGAGGGGGTTAGAAGTACTGGAAAGGCTGGGAAGACTAGGGAAAGCGGAGATGAAGTGAAAAAAAAACAAGCAGAGGGTGGGGGTATGGCTGCTGGCTGATATGGCAGTTTAAATAGGACACCTAACAAGTATCACAAGATTAACCTATACATCTAGTAGAAGATACAATATTATATGACATACTATTTTTGTTTTAGCTTGCCATTCAATCCAGGGGGTACTTTTGTTACCCAGGTGAGGAGATACACAGGCAGGATGAGGTAGGTGAGTAGAGCTGGTGTTAGGAGTCCAGGAGGACACAACCCAAGGTAGAGAAATTAGGTAAAAAAAAGTATGCACAATATTTTTGTTTTAGCTTGCCATTCAATCCAGGGGGTACTTTTGTTACCCAGGTGAGGAGATACACAGGCAGGCTGAGGTAGGTGAGTAGAGCTGGTGTTAGGAGTCCAGGAGGGCACAACCCAAGGTAGAGAAATTAGGTAAACAAAAGTATGCACAATATTTTTGTTTTAGCTTGCTATTCAATCCAGGGGGTACTTTTGTTACCCAGGTGAGGAGATACACAGGCAGGCTGAGGTAGGTGAGTAGAGCTGGTGTTAGGAGTCCAGGAGGGCACAACCCAAGGTAGAGAAATTAGGTAAAAAAAAAGTATGCACAATATTTTTGTTTTAGCTTGCCATTCAATCCAGGGGGTACTTTTGTTACCCAGGTCTGGAGATACACAGGCAGGCTGAGGTAGGTGAGCAGAGCTGGTGTTAGGAGTCCAGGAGGGCACAACCCAAGGTACAGAAATTAGGTAAAAAAAAGTATGCACAATATTTTTGTTTTAGCTTGCCATTCAATCCAGGGGGTACTTTTGTTACCCAGGTGAGGAAATACACAGGCAGGCTGAGGTAGGTGAGTAGAGCTGGTGTTAGGAGTCCAGGAGGGCACAACCCAAGGTAGAGAAATTAGGTAAAAAAAAGTATGCACAATATTTTGTTTTAGCTTGCCATTCAATCCAGGGGGTACTTTTGTTACCCAGGTGAGGAGATACACAGGCAGGCTGAGGTAGGTGAGTTGAGCTGGTGTTAGGAGTCCAGGAGGGCACAACCCAAGGTAGAGAAATTAGGTAAACAAAAGTATGCACAATATTTTTGTTTTAGCTTGCTATTCAATCCAGGGGGTACTTTTGTTACCCAGGTGAGGAGATACACAGGCAGGCTGAGGTAGGTGAGTAGAGCTGGTGTTAGGAGCCCAGGAGGGCACAACCCAAGGTAGAGAAATTAGGTAAAAAAAGTATGCACAATATTTTTGTTTTAGCTTGCCATTCAATCCAGGGGGTACTTTTGTTACCCAGGTGAGGAGATACACAGGCAGGCTGAGGTAGGTGAGTAGAGCTGGTGTTAGGAGTCCAGGAGGGCACAACCCAAGGTACAGAAATTAGGTAAAAAAAAGTATGCACAATATTTTTGTTTTAGCTTGCCATTCAATCCACGGGGTACTTTTGTTACCCAGGTGAGGAAATACACAGGCAGGCTGAGGTAGGTGAGTAGAGCTGGTGTTAGGAGTCCAGGAGGGCACAACCCAAGGTAGAGAAATTAGATAAAAAAAAGTATGCAAATATTTTTGTTTTAGCTTGCCATTCAATCCAGGGGGTACTTTTGTTACCCAGGTGAGGAGATACACAGGCAGGCTGAGGTAGGTGAGTAGAGCTGGTGTTAGGAGTCCAGGAGGGCACAACCCAAGGTAGAGAAATTAGGTAAAAAGTATGCACAATATTTTGTTTTAGCTTGCCATTCAATCCAGGGGTACTTTTGTTACCCAGGTGAGGAGATACACAGGCAGGCTGAGGTAGGTGAGTAGAGCTGGTGTTAGGAGTCCAGGAGGGCACAACCCAAGGTAGAGAAATTATGTAAAAAAAAAGTATGCACAATATTTTTGTTTTAGCTTGCCATTCAATCCAGGGGTACTTTTGTTACCCAGGTGAGGAGATACACAGGCAGGCTGAGGTAGGTGAGTAGAGCTGGTGTTAGGAGTCCAGGAGGGTACAACGCAAGGTAGAGAAATTAGGTAAAAAAAAGTATGCACAATATTTTTGTTTTAGCTTGCCATTCAATCCAGGGGGGTATTTTTGTTACCCAGGTGAGGAGATACACAGGCAGGCTGAGGTAGGTGAGTAGAGCTGGTGTTAGGAGTCCAGGAGGGCACAACCCAAGGTAGAGAAATTAGGTAAAAAAAAGTATGCACAATATTTTTGTTTTAGCTTGCCATTCAATCCAGGGGGTACTTTTGTTACCCAGGTGAGGAGATACACAGGCAGGCTGAGGTAGGTGAGTAGAGCTGGTGTCAGGAGTCCAGGAGGGCACAACCCAAGGTAGAGAAATTAGGTAAAAAAAAGTATGCACAATATTTTTGTTTTAGCTTGCCATTCAATCCAGGGGGTACTTTTGTTACCCAGGTGAGGAGATACACAGGCAGGCTGAGGTAGGTGAGTAGTGCTGGTGTTAGGAGTCCAGGAGGGCACAACCCAAGGTAGAGAAATTATGTAAAAAAAAGTATGCACAATATTTTTGGTTTAGCTTGCCATTCAATCCAGGGGGTACTTTTGTTACCCAGGTGAGGGGATACACAGGCAGGCTGAGGTAGGTGAGTAGAGCTGGTATTAGGAGTCCAGGAGGGCACAACCCAAGGTAGAGAAATTAGGTAAAAAAAAGTATGCACAATATTTTTGTTTTAGCTTGCCATTCAATCCAGGGGTACTTTTGTTACCCAGGTGAGGGGATACACAGGCAGGCTGAGGTAGGTGAGTAGAGCTGGTATTAGGAGTCCAGGAGAGCACAACCCAAGGTAGAAAAATTAGGTAAAAAAAAGTATGCACAAATTTAAATGTAAACCTACAAGCCAGGGAACGCACAGCAGCCACGCGGAGAAAGTGATGCTACCACAAAGACATACATGATTCAATGACACCTCTAACAGCTGACCTGGCAGTCAGAGATCAGGGAACATATGTAAATGGTAATCTGGCCTTTGAGCAACATATGGCCAAGGTAGTAAGAAAATCATTCTGTGTCACCCAGTTTGTAAGTAAGGGAATGGCATGTAGGTCCAAAGAAGTCAAACTGCCACTTTATTTGGCTCTTATCAGACCCATCACTGAGTATAATGCCCTCTTCAGCATGTACCTGACTTGACATATGTAACAGCTGTAATACCCACAAAGGTCCCGTACCAGGAGAGTTCAGGATATAAACACATTGTCCTATATGCATCATCTTAAAGCCCTTTCTCTATACTCAGTCTCCTACAGGTCACTGGGAGGCATCTATGCCCGGAATACAAGATATCTTTGGATCCAGCTCTGATGGACCTTTTACACATCTGCAGAATGAACAGCATCAGAACCACTAGATCCAAGGATTTAAATTTTGCTCAAGACAAATAAGACGTGTTGGTGACACAGATGTATCTCAGAGGATCCTCATACTCTGTAACAGGCTCCCCATCCATATGAAAGAGAGTCCACCCCCACCCTATTTAAGCTTAACCTTGACAAATGTACGGGACATGGGAGAACAGAAATTCAACCAGGGTATGGCCCCCCCATGTCTCTGACAAACAAAAACAGACAATAACGACCAAACTAACATTCCCCACACATAACCTCAATAAACTTCCTAACGTATCCCATTCTTAATAAATGCCCATGATATATAGGGAAACAACTGGGTTGGGTTGTAAGGCTAGATTTATACAGGCCTTGGTTGTAGTTGTTGTGTCTTTCGGCTTTTCCCGGTTAGGAGTCGCCATAGCGGAACTCCTGTCCGCTAATGATTGGCAGTAGATTTTTATGTGCTGAGTTACCGGCCCTGATGCACAACCTTCAACGAAGGTACGCCCATTCACGCATGTCTCCACACAGAAGACGCTCTAGCTGAGAATCGAACAGGACAACATCTTACTGTGAGGCGACAAAGCTACCGCAGCACCACCACCGCAGTTTTTACCTATGAACCTACAAGACTTGCATGTTTATCCAGAGAACAACACTTCTTAAAATGTTTACTGTTTACTATGCGCTGGCCCTACAAAAAACACATCTAGAATCTTCTTGGTTGCTACAGTCAAATAAAAATTCAATCTTTGAACCCAAGATAATATCCTTAGAACGTACAACATAACAGAATATTCGGGGGGGGGGGGGGGGGAGTGAAAAGAGGAAGCAAGATTACGTGCCAAAGATTACGAATCAGATGAACTGGAATTAAGTTGCAGATCGTTCCTCTGAAAATTAACTTCTGAATGCAATGGAAGCAGCAGTTTCACTACTAGCATGCACAAACATTTGTCTGCTTGCAGTAGCAAAACATACACAATGAAATATTCACATAGCCATTTTTATTTGTATTTTAACAAGACAAAATCCTAAGCACAAGTACCTGTTTGCACGGATTGCCTTGAGGCAGTTATTTGTTTGCAACTTGTTCAAAGTAGCAGTTTGACTTTTTTTTGCCCCTGGATGATCCCCCATGATCCAACCAGGGTTGGAAAAAATGTTAAGTGCTCCTAATAACTCCAGATTGGTCAAAACGTACAATGCAATGCCCGATACACAGGGCATTTTTGAGAGTGCAAGCTTCCACACACCTGCACCCCAATGTTAGAGCTCAATCATGACTTGATAGGCTCACTTCCCTATGCCCCTAGTGTGACTATTACAATCATAGGCTTTCTCACAGATGGAAATCTTGTAGCAGCACTTTGTCAACACACTCCTCTCAAGACGTGCAAACCACCACTGAACAATCACTCTCATCCACTTCTTGCCAGCTCCTCTAATGCCCAAATCTGCTAATCAAACAGAGATCATCTGGGGTGTATTCAGGGACAAAACCTCTGCAGTGCTAAGCTGGCTCATAGATGCAGTTTGTAAATGGGCCCAGTCCAATTGAGGAATACAAGATGAGCAGCCAGATTGCATATTGAATAGTGTGGAAGGCATGTCCACAGAAGGTCTTATCTGCTTTTCAGAATAAGAGATGCAAAATCAGTACCCCCTCAAACACTGTCCAAAAAGATGCAAATGGAAAGCTGAGCTGCTATCTTGTGTGCCCAGATCAACAGCATCACGTGAACTGAGTAAAGGATGGTGTGCAGCCACTTAAGTAGTGAAAAGCAGTGGCTCAGAATATATATAACTAGGTTCAAAGAAGGGCGAAGGGCTCCTGTCCAATGTATTTGTTTTTGCTCCCACTAAATTAAATTCTTCATTTGTGCAACAGCATCAGGAAAGGATAACTCTTCAGGACGGGAATTAGAAGAACATGTTCCCCAGTGTAAGATTTACCCTCCAGAGGGATAGGAACTTCAACAATAAAATCTAAGTCTAATTCCTGTCCCTCAGACTAAGAAGCAGAACCAGAGAAAGAGGAAAATATTTTTCTCTTTAAATTCAGAAAATAATCAGAATTGAAAGACTTAACACTGTAACAAAACCCAGCTAATCTTCCTGTCCATTCCATGTGAAACAGAAGAAGAAAAATATCTGTTTTCTTTTCCTGAGAGACTCCCAGAAAAAGACCAACCTGAGGGACAGTGCCTTTCTCAGGAATCAAGCTCCTTACAGCCTCTTTGTGGTACTCCCACCTCCAATAACAAGTGTGGCTCTCCCTTGCCTAAAGGGACAGCCCAATAGCTGCACAGCTGGGAGATTTTTAAATATTGGTGTTAACTTAGAACCTCTCATACAAATTTTCAAATTTTAAGAAGGATAGAACAAAAGTTTGGGAACAAATTAGGAGAATCCCTCTAAAATCTAGAGAGCTAAGAGATTATGTGCACATTATCCAAATTTCCTGTTCATGTTCTATGAGAGTGCCTTTCTTCTTCTATATGCAAATCTTCATCAACTCCTCTAAACAATTCCTAATTAATTTTTTCCTCTCTCCCTGTTATTTCAACCATATTTTTAATCTCCGTTTTCAATTTATGCCACTCGCTAGGTATCCATTGTAAAGAATTCATATCCTCCCTAATAACTCAAATTGCATCCAGCACTCAACATTTAAATTCCTTTCTATTTAACAGATGAGTAGTAAAAGCACCACATAACTACAAAATTACTCTGCACCTGTATTCTAGTTTTTAAGGGTGTATGACCTGCTATGGCTAATGGATAGGTCTCAATGCTTTCAATTAAACACATATGCTCCTGCATAATATAATTTCTATCCAATCTAGCCCAGTTATTATATCTTGGGGAATAACATGTAAATATTGTCTGAATTACTGCTACTAAATTCACATCTTCCATACCAAATATTTTCATATATTTCTTCGGAAATGTACCCTCTTTTGTTATATTTTTACTTCTAGGCCTACTTGACATTTCCTCAGTGTTGTAAATCAGGTCTCAGTCCACAGCCATAAATAATATTCCTTGTTGAAAGATAATTTTCCTAAAATTATCCTAAGCCACATAATAGTACTTTTAAGTGAAATATAAATATATTCAATGAAATGAAGAAATACAAGAAAACATTGTATCCAAAAATGATTCCTTATAATGGTAGTATCAACATAAAAAATGAAAATCCAGATGCACAAAACCTTTTACTCCGGGATAAAAATACACACAAAATGCAAAAAACATTTCACAAGAGTAAATGCGTTTGTCTCAATTTACAAACTTCATCAACCTGTGAAATGAAGGAAAACAATCCCCCATTTATTATACATAATCCCATAATCCCCCCTTTATTACACACAATCCCAATCCCTCCGAACTACACGGTCTAAGGACCTAAACCTTGTCACCACAATAAACAGGACATGTTGGAGGGCTAGATTCCTGTCCCAGAGACTTCCCATATTCTGGAACAGGCTACCCATCTATATCAAGCAAAGTTCTTCATTAGCGCTCTTCAAGAAAAATCTTGATGAGTGGATGGGAAATAGGAAACCCCCCTGGGGATCATTTGTGTGTGTCTGCTCAACAGTGGCTCAGGAAAATAACTTTCTTGGGTAGCGTAAGACAGGGAAACTTGTTGGCTAGGCTTACGTAGGCCCCCGGGTCAACAGCCAAGTACCTACCTATGAACCTAGGTCAGAATGTAATTCTGTCAATTAATGTACCATGGATGGAATGCTACAATGATGAAAACACTGGTGGCAAGTGAAAGTTGATGCTTGTACTCCACCTGGCTTCAATGACATTAGAAAACTAAAGTCTGCTCATTACATCCGAGTGATGCCTCTAGATGCATCTGCAGTTAACTCCTACTGATGTCTCTCGGCATCAAATATTGTTTGTTCATACTTGCATCAGTAATTCCAAAACCATGCTATATACGAGGCTTTAAACAATTTCATCTTAAAGCTTTCACAATGACAAAGTCAACTGCATTAATATTTGATCTATGTTTAATGCAGGTAAAGCGATATTAACCGTTGTTTTGATTATGATAATTTACACAGATATAATTTTCACATTTTTCTAAATATCTCAACAACCAGGTTACACAGACAAAACTCCTTAGTCTCATATGAAAGCTCTCAGCTAGATGAATACAATGCTGCTGTGTGTAACTTGAGTAGTTGCTGAGATATTGTAAGTTGTTTACAAAATATTACAAGTGTAATAGTCACTGTGTTTACAGTGATTTATAAAATTCATTTTAAGAGCTAGAACCTAAAGAAAATACCACTATAAAAATAGTTTGTGCTGAAGGGTTTGTCATTTATAATTTTGTTCATAACCCCTATGGTTCCAGAGATAGGAACATTTGTTTGAAATGGGAGAACATAATTTGATTCTGTCAAATGGCATAGGCTCTATCCATTGGAAGTTGCACCGCAAACTTCCTGAGCTCCATTGGAGTGAATGAGTTAAAAAGACAAAATGATAGTATATTACTTTTAACAAGGCTTCTTTCACACTACTTTTATATGGAATATAAATACATGCCAGAGTAATCTTCCTCCACTTTACTACCATAAATCTACCATTACTGCCTTTTTGTCCCACTTCTATTATTCTATCCTCTCTCAGTCAGTCCTCCCTTTTCCTCTGTCCCTGATATACTGCTGAATGTCCATCCTGAAATACCTTCTTAGTTAGGTGACATGCTCATTTCCACCAAAGTACATTCTCTGTACTAAAAAAAAATACATCCTCTATAACACTGCCATTTGAACCACACATTTCATAGTATAATTCAATACTCTGCTTTCTGTCTATATCTGCATAGCCATTTATATTCCATGTTAATATTTACAAAACAACAATTCTAACAAAAAAGCTAGCGCTTTCACCTACTATAGATATCATTTCTTTCAAATACATTTTTTCAACTTTCCAATTAAATGTAGACACAAATGTTAGGTAGTCTGAACTTGTATGCAGTTCTTAATTTTCAGCTCTAACGGAACTTATGTCACATTTTCCCAAATGTTTTTGTTTAGTCAAAAAAACAAAAATGCTAAACTCATTTAACCCACAACAAACACAAGAAACTACATACACTTTCCAAAAAAGACATTTACATCTCCATGTAGGGGCAGTGCTCTTAGTCAATGGCTTCACTCAAAGGCAATAACTATTCTAAAATTGGGGTTAACCATACTAAATTACATGTTAATGTCTGTATTCCCACTCACACAGACAGTTATTTGTCCTTATCTTAACTCTAGCTCCCTTGCATATTTGAAAAAGAATTTGCATGCTTTATGTTTCAATTTTTAATATTAAGAATATGTACACTGGCAATGCCTAAATAAACTAAACTGTGCACTGTTATATCTACCACATTAAATTCTAAGGCTGCTGGGGAAGACCTGTATAACTATTGTCTTCCCACGGTTTAATATTTCATTTATTTTACCCTTAAAGAATTAAATATATAATACCTTCTATAATTCAATCAGAAGCACTGAGCAAACTTTTCAGAATTAACTATTTGCACCTACATACTCTCTGTCTCAAATGGCATTTGCTAATGGAAGAAAAAAAAACACTAGTAACTTTGAAATGCAAAAAGAACCTTTGTAAATTTCACTCAGAAAGCACACTGATCAGACCACCCATACTTAAGTTCTTGCAGCCATTTACTCACGATCTTCAGCTAATAATAGGTAGTAATGGGAAACAGAGAAATAATAACTTTGCAAATGCAAGAAAGAACTACCATTTCCATGGTTTAATTATTCTCACTTCTTTTTTTTCCCTTAAAAATTGCCTGTCACTAAGGATCTTAGTCTAGACATCCACATCTTTAAAAACTGAGGAAGTATTTATCTAACCTTTAAGCACTGTAGACAGTGATACAAGTATACAAATGACAGACAACAAACCATAGCAACATTTTTTTCATTTCTATACACACACACACACACACACACACACACACACACACACACAAACACACACACATACATATATGCATGGATCTAGGACTATTAAACGAAAGTTCAATAGTCCAAATCCACAATCACCGAACACGCTTTAACGAAAGCCCTTATACCGAAAAAGTGCTTTCGTTAAAGTGTGTTTAAAAAACAAAAAAGAATAAAACATTACTTTTACGTTTTTGCAGGGGGGCAAGCCCCCCTGCACCCCCCACACCCCCTACTTAAATATTCTCACTTCGAGGTTGCACTACAGTGGGGAAAAGGGAATTTTCCCTTATCCCCACTGTAGTGCGATCTCCGCAACAGGCATACTTATGCGAAAATGCCTTTTGGTGAAAAGCACTTTCGCCCAAGTATGCCTGGCCAAATCTGTTTTGGTTATGTTGCCATTCGGTGATCCATACGGATCCCAAATAAATATATATATATATATATATATATACACACACACACACACACACACACACACATTTTCTACATTCACTCTGACACTACACACATTTCTGAATTCTGTCTTCCCATGAACCTCGATCCTCATCCTAAACATTATTATGCATGTACTTTTCCCACAAATTCCATTTATGTCTTTGTAGTTGCTCCTTCCTTTTTCTAAGAAGCCACCTGCAGTTCTTTTATCTCATTTACAATATTCAGCATTTCAATTTCAATTTTCAAGTAACTTATTTTAGGCAACTAACAGCATTAAACTTGGTAAGGTCTTACCATGTCTTAGCAATCCTGATCTATATTCCAGCTAAAAGGAATAATTTCCTTAGTTGCAACCATTTACTCCTCCCAACATTTCTGTCAAGTGCTCTATGGGGAATTTTTTTAAAATCTGTCAGCTCATTATCCCCATCCCTCCCATTTTACCCCAATTACCACTCTCTGTCCCATAACACCTCCCAGCATATGCTAGCTACATGAGGAAAAATTTGCTGAAGTCTGCCTGTGGTATAAAAATACCTATGCAAATACTTCCAAGCAAAAATCCTAAACATTCTGGACTATGATGCATACTTAGTAGTCACTCAAATGTCCTCACATTCTTCTTTTGTATATTGCCTTTCCATTCTCTCTCCCAATCTGTTCTAACCTCTTGAACTCTTACATTTGTTATGCAATACTTCATGTGCGTTTTTTTTTAAAACAACAACTTCTGTTCTATACTCAATTAAAAACTTTACCGGAGCTGTTCTTTCACTTAGCACACCCTATCCAATTTTATTTTTTTGCTCATACTTTGTTAGCAATCCCTGGTAGGGAAGGCCACCTGTAACCTGCATTACAGACTTCAGCTTAGCCTCATTCCACTCTATTACAGTTCTCTTTCTAGTTATTTTTCCCCAATACCTTGGTTGAGTTGCCAAATTTTCTTCTGTAAATTCCAGCCCCCTTGGGCTATTTTTCAATACCTCTACTTGCAGTCATTGGTTTTGCTAAAATCTCCTTTCTCCATACCCATATTAGCTTACTTTTTAGAAAACATTCTGCTACTTCATGATTATAATATTCTGCGTGGTTGTTCTTATTCTCCTTAAAGAACTGCATCCAAAATTCTACTCTCTCCTTACATCTTGAACTCCCCACAACTGATCATCATCATCATCCTTTTTCAGTTTGATTTATAACCTTTTTCCTGTGTTACGTACATGAGCCTTAATTGTGCATCTCTTAAGTATCCCTTGAAATCAGGTAATCCTACATATCTTGTACTACAGGAGGAATCACAGTATTCTGCAGAGCTTTTGCTCTTTCCCCACCCAAATAAATTAATTCTCCTCTTTATCCATTATAATCCACAGCTTCTTATATGGTTGACAACAATGCTCCTGACCTACACATAAAACCAAAGGGACTAGACACATTTTTACTAATTGTAAACTCTCAGTTAACTGGAACTCAAGCAACCAGAACTTTCAAGCAACCAGAAAAAAAAAAAAAAAATCGAAGAAATGCAGTACAATTTTCATGTGTTGCAGTTTCTGTTTCCTGACCGCAGAAACATACCTTACATTTTTAGAGTTTTAAAAAGGAAGATAGGAATACATTACTTCTCTCCCTAACCTAAGAACAAGTCAAACCAAACAAATAGTACACGGCGCAGTATTAGTCAGGCCTATTTTTAATAGTAACTCTCAAGCAACCAGAAACTACAGTTATCTGGCATCTACCAATCCCTATGGGTGCCGGTTAACTGAGAGTTTACTGTATCTTACTACACACATGTAATCCGAAAGGAACACTTGTTGCAGGAACCATTGGAGATAAATATTTCCAAAAACAAAGCCTACAAGGGCTAAAAACAAAGATTTGAGTGCTTTCGTCCCCCTCACAGGGACTTCATCCAAACAAAACCAAATTCAATGTACTACATATTTATACTAACACTCATTACAGACTACCAATCAAAACATTTTTTTTCAATTAATGTAAGTTGGTATAATTTTAGATACCACAATCTTTGTTATACATTTTAAAGGATCAACAAAAAGTGTATATATCAAGTTTGTCACAAACATTAATAAATGCTACTCAGTTGTTAAAACACCTAATATGTAAGAATAAATAATAAATAGCATCTTAAAGTTTGCCTGCCTTTACTTTAAGTAGGGGAATAATGGATGTAGTTTTGTTCATGCCAGGGCCTGTTGAAAATTTTAACTAACTGCCATTAACACCTCAATGTATTGCAATCTAGTTTCCCAGTCCCCTCCTCATAATATTTTCTTAATATACTCTACAATGGCAAATTTAAAAATATAGCATTGACTATTACGAAAAAATGTTTACATAAGGCGTTATTAGGATTTTTGTTGATGTCATACACATCTTTATATACACGTTTACGCAGGCATCTTTCAGTTTTACCTACATAAAAACTTGGACATCTCGTACATTTCATGATGTATACCACACCTCTCGAATTGCAGTTTCCCATACATAAAAATACCTGAGATTTTCATCATTGTCCAAATGCATTATGTCACCTTACAATATGTACAGACATTGGGTATGTCCAGATGTGGGTGCTGTAACCACTGTCTGCACCTTTGAACATAAATTCATTAGTCTGTTTTGAGCTGATTCAAATATGCCTTTGATATTCTGGGATGTCTTGTCACCTAAAACTTTGTATACCAAAGAATTATCCTTTAATACATTCTGATTTTTAGTAATAATGTTTTGCACGTCTTTCATGCCTGAATTAAACTAACTATCATAGCCCTTTCAAATCTATTCTCACTACTAAATGCGTGAACACTTGCCACATTCTTTAAACCAATACCCAGTAGGGAGGTATACTTAGTGCTCCATCCATTCTTAACCTCTAGACAAATGTCACCCACCAAATCAGCGGGGTAACTTCTGGTAAACATGTTTTTAATTCTTTTCAATTCACTAACCATATCATCATACACTGACATCAGTCTGGCAGCTCTAACACACTGTCCTTTAAATAGGTTCTTTTTTTTAATGGGCGTATGCACTCTTTTAGTCTAAGTGTGAATTACTAAAGGCTGGCTTCTTGCAAATTTTTTACTTGAAGCCATTATTAGTGTGAGAAATTGAAGTAGCCAAGTAATACCTGAATTACTAAAACAAAGTAAACCTTAAAATATCTGCTCTACTGTTAAAATAAGATAAAAATTGTTTATTACATCTTCTGAACCATCTCAAAGAATAAGAATATTATCTAAAAACATAAGTACAATGTAATATATTTAAAAATTTCACTGTTGAAAACAAAGCACTTTTCCCATGAAACTAATACCAAATTGGCATAAATAAGCACACATGCTGTGCCCATGGTCACCACTTTGATTTGTTTATATAGTTCACCCACAAAAATTATAGTTATCTAGCACCAAGCTAATCAATTCCACAATAACTAGGATTTTGTTGGCTAATAAAAAGTCATAATCCAGAAGGCTGTCATGACATAATTCTAAGCCTTCATCCTGAGGACTGGAAGAAAAAAAAATATGTCAATAGTAAAAAAAAACACAGACTACTTTTCCATAAATTATCCTTAAGATGTCCTCAAAAAAGTTGCACTGAAACCATCTGCTTGCTGTTAAAATCAAAATAATTCTGTTTGCTTCTCACATTCAAAACTGGAAACTGTGTATCTGGCTTGCACCATCTTGCATTGAAACCATCTGCCTGAATATGGATCCATGAGCAGCTACTTTCTTACAATTAGACAACATATTCGTATTACTCTGAATTGAAGAAGATAAGATTAAAAGTAGTACCTCGTGGAAGTGACTGAGAAAGGAGTTCAACTAATTTAGTTAACTCCCCTTTCATGGTGGACCATTCCACTGCCACATTATGACATGAATATGTATTTAGCCGTGGGAGAACTGGAAACTAAATTTAAAGTGTCCATGGCTCCTACCTCCAAATAATAATCAAGAGCTTCCAGCTTCTCAAATATTTGCATTACTTTTTGTTTATTCACTTCCCATATACCCTTAGCTGCTATAACAGAAATCTTTTTAATTCAAATACCTAAATACTTCATTGTATCATGTCCTCATAAATAAGGGTATTGCTGAACCAGTTCATGTGTGAATTCTCAATTCATTCCAAAGACATGCATCTGGAGCATTTCTCCCCGGTACTCCGCTGAAAACAGGCTCTGTGGAACCTAGTCAGACTTTCCCGGTCAACAAATGATAAATAAAAAAAAAATAAAAAATGTGTGGGGGTACACAGTTTACTGCTATGACCTTTACTTTAACTTCATCCATTTTATAACCTGTAAAGACTTGAAATTGTCTCAGAATGATCCATACATAACACCAAAACATCATTTTCTGTACAAAGTAATATAACCTTCTAATAAATCTAAATGTTCTTGATTATCATACCAGTTATATCTTTACATTTCAGAGGCACTTATTTTCTTTGTCAATGGCTTTAAATATAAAACAACAAAGGGGGAAGATGATATTCGTACTCATTCCTTTTCTCAAACACAGCTTGTTGGAGAGAAACCCTCCCACCTTAATTCTTGCCTCAGGCCCTTCATATATCTTCTTCATTAACCCAATTATTCTAACAGAGAAGTCAAATGCTGCCAAAGCCCTACTCAAAGTCCCAGCTGACTCTACTGAATATCTTCTTTGCATCAAGACCAGCCAGAAATAGTGGCATTTTCTTATACTTTGCTTCCCTCTGAATCATCATTCTTTTAATGCTATTAAATGTTTCCTTTCCTTCCACAAAATCACAATGATCTAGATCTATTAGTTTTGGCAAAACATATTTAATTCTCTTAGCTAGTACAGACAAACACTTCATAATCATGACTTAAAATTGAAATGGCTCTAGATGAAACTGGGTCTGAAGGTCTTTACCCTCTTTGTGCAATACAGCCACCACAGCTTTTTCCCAAGATGCTGGTACTCTCCCCATCCTCATTTAAAATACTGTTAAACAGAACCTTCCAGATCTTCATCACTTGCTTGCCTCTCAACTTCCAAACTTCCACAGGAATGCTATCTGCTCCTGGTGTCTTCCCTGATGATTTGATATATATCACCGTTTTTATTTGAATTCTTCTTATCTTAGCTTTTAATTATTGAACCTTAGCTGCCGCTAACCTTGGCAAAATAATGTCTTCCATAAATATTTCTACTTCCGCCCTTTCTTGATTTCCACAACACTTTGCTTTATACAAATTTTCATGAAATGTTTGACACATCTCTAATACCTCTATAGGATCTGTGGCTAGTGTTATTGTTACAGGCTCCCTAAGTTTGGCAATAGCGGGTCTATATTACCATATCGAATGGTAAGAATGTCAAATGCTCACATGAGCGAAAATGCACAAGAACAAACTTGATATTGTGGGGGGCTGCGCCCCCCCACAGCCCCCGCTAAATATATGTTCCAACTCCGAGGTTGCAATACAGTAAGGAAAGGGCAAATATTCCAATCCTCATTGTACCACGACCCCAAAAAAACAAGTTCGTTCGCGTGCCTTTTCGCTCATATGAGCGTTCGACATTCTTAACATTCGATATGGTAATACAGACCCGGCAATAACCCTTTCTCCTTTCTGTTGCTTAAGTTCTGGTGTTAAAAGTTTTTGTGCTCTGGTTAACAAAAAATGTTTAGCACCAACCTTTCTAAACTCATACATATTACCCAAATATTCCCTCACTTTCCCTTCAGTACTTTGCAATTGCTCCTCCTCTTGCTCTGTGAGATTCCCCTTATTTTGTAATACTTCAACATTTGTAAACCCCTGAAAATAATCCCTATTTTATTTTCCATGTCTCTGCTCTCTCATTTCTACCATGTTTCAAGCACCAGTTTCATTTTATCTCAGTCACTAGTTATCACTACTGAAGTCGTGTTTTTCTTTCCTAATAACTCCAAAATCATTTCCACTACCTATTCCTTAAAGTCCTCTCTCTATCAGAAATGGAGGAAAGTGCTAGTGTCTCATTTTTACTTCATTACTCTGCATCTTTTCCTTAGCTTTTATTGATGTATGATCTGAAATAGCTTTTAACTAAATACACATGTTGCTGTGGAATATACTTTATATCCAGTCTAGCCCAGTCACTGTACCTTGGGAAATAAGTATGTTCTGTCTGGGCTCCAACTACTTAATTCACAAATTCTATAGCAAACATAATCATGCATGGCTTCAAAAATCTACCCTCCTTTGATATGCTTTCACTTCTAGTCTGTTGAAATCTTATTTCTCTGAAAATTCTCTTAAGTTCTATACTGACAGTTTTAGGTGGAATATAAATGCATGCCAGCATAACCCTCCTCCTCAGATAATACACACTTATTACTACAAATCTACAACTAATGTAATTTTCTCCTCTTCTCACTACTGAAGCCCCTATAGCAACCAGTATTATTACTCTTTCTCCTCTCTGTCCCTGATATCTGGGCTGAATGTCCACCCTGAAATCCTTTCTTTGTCAAATTTACATGCTCATTTCTAGCCAAATGTGTTTCCTGCAACATTTCTATTTTTTGCCATACAGTTCTTAATATAATTCAATATGTTTTGTTCATATTATCACTGAATTTAAATGGCCTTACAGGGAAAGGCATAAAGCAATAGTAGCCATGATCACAGAAAACTATTTGCCCTACTTATTATATACAGCAGTTCTTCTGAAAATATATTTCCAACTTTTAGCTTTCATGCACCCATAAATGTCTGTCAGGCTGATCTGTTATTCAGTCGCTTATTCTCATCTCCATTTGAACCCATCACATCTTTCAAGATTTTTTGCTTTAATAAAAAACTTAAACAAAAACAAATACATTTCCAGAGCCTCCAACTCCCTTTTAAACTTGGAGCAAACAGCAAAATTTTGTATACTTTCAACAAATGACATTTACCCCTCCAGACAGAAGTACGTGCCCCAAACTGAAGGCTGCATCCACTGGCATTGCCTAATCTAAAATTAAGGTTACCCATGCTAAAGTACACGTTACACCTTCTTCCACCTACACTGATTACTATATGCTTTTTTATCTCTGTTCTTATTCCAAATGTGACAAATAACTTGCATGCTTTCAGTAAACATTAACTTTCTGACCTAAGAAAAAGCACACTGGCTACCTTTAAATAAATCAAATAAATTGTGCACAATTACATTAAATACTTTAAAGGATTAATGTTACTGAGGAGGCAACTACTTGTATAACTTATTCACTTCCCACAGCTTCAAGCTTCAATTATTTTTCATTGAACTGCTTGCCAATGTACCTTTAAATGTTTACTAGAATGTATGTTATACAATTCAGTGTTCAGACCTTTCATGGCTAATTGCTTGCACCTGCAGATTTCTCTTATCCAAAATGGTAATAAAAATGCCACTGACTTTGCAGATGCATGAAAGAATCTTTGTAAATCTCACCTAGAATACAATGTGCAGCTCCCTCATAATTATTTGCACCAGTACACTTCTTGTCTTCCAATAAAGGCCTTTGCTAATTGAAAAAATGGCTAACAACTTTGCAAATACAAGAAAAAAAATGAAAGTTATGTACTTAACACAATACTAAATCATTGTTGTCTTCTTCTTCAGTCCACCTCAGTCTTTGGGTAATCAGAGTCAGTCGATCCAATGTTGTCAATCTCAGAATCGTCAAGCTATGAAGCTCTGCCTCTTCTCCCATAATTCCCAGAATGCCTGTGACTACTCAGACTGAGTTTGCCCAGAAAAAAAAAACTCTGCAGGAGAGAGAACTATTAAGACTGTTTGCTTAAAAAGGGAAAGAGAACTACCAAGGGTTCTAGGGTCAGACCTCGGGCTGGACTACAAGATCTACACTAAACTCAAACAGCTGTGATAATTTGGAAGGGGAAATTGCGTGGGATGTTTGAAATGAACAGAAAAAGACAACACGGATTTAGTATTATGGCAAATACATAACTTTCATATCAGATGTTGTCTTTTCCATCCATCTCAACCTTTGGGACAGAGTCTCCAACCATTCAACTGGGTGGTCTTAGGCCAGAACATTTCACTATATGGTGGCGCTGAAGGCTGATATGGACCTGGTGTGGATATCCAACCTGTAATGGGGTGATAACAGTATGAGTAGAAACCCATGTGGTTGTTGAACAGATGCCATCCATAAAACTGTGAACAAAAAGGGCACAGAAGTAGCTACTGTCTGGTAGAGTGGGTCTCAGATTTAGAAGACAAGAAAACACTTTTTGATGAATACATAAAGAAAATACAATCAGAAAGCCATCTGATTAAGGTAACTTTAGAAACTAGTTCTCAAAGTTTTGTCATATAAAAGGACAAAAAAAAGTTGATTGGATTTCCTAAGATGTCTGGTTGTAAGTAAATCCTTAATTGACGATGGACATCTTGACAATGAAGCATTCTCAAGGACTGTAGTTGGATAGGTAAATCCTAAGGAGGAGTTCAATTTCCTACTGCAGGCCTAAACAAAAAGGTGCTTTTGGAAAGCTTCAAAGATGCAATAGGAGGTATGATCTTGACCTATGTGAAAATTAGAAATGGCTGCCACCTGGACCTTAACAGTAGAATAACAAAGTTCTGACTGAAGAAAATCCAAAACAGCCTGCAGTGGGGCAAAGAAGGGATCCAATTCCTTGGAAATGGCCCAAATAGGAAAAAAGTTTCCATTTGCTGGTACAAATTTTTCTAGTAGAGGGTTTCTGGACAAGGAAAGAATATAAAACACTTGTTTAGAAAGCTTAGGATATCTGGCCATCATCAGAGCTGGAACAACCAAGCTGTTAGTTTGTGGACGTTCAGATTCCAGTGAGAAAGTCCTGAGAAGCAAGAAATCAAATCTGAACCTAAGTCAAGAACCCATGGTGTGTTGAATGAGACAAGGCAACAGGAAGGGAAAAGTACAGTTGTGTACGCTTATCATAAATGTAGATGTTCGAGTGTATTCACTGTTGCAGTCATCACACTTTGGTTATCTGTAGCCCTCAGTCGGCCCAAATACCAGAAATTTTGTATTTCTGCATCGGTTGCTGATGCTCCAGGACTGACGTCAGGTCATCAGGGGTATAAAAACAGGCAGCCGACACCATTACAACAGTTTTTATTGCCCCAAATGCCAGGAGCCCCCAATAGGGAGCTAAGCTATGGTGGGAAAATCACCACCAGTAAAAAGTAAATACCAATACCCCTGCAAGGGGTGAGTAATATACACATAGAGGAGAGAGAGAGAGAGAGAGAGACAGAAGGGGACTGGAGGGAGGGAAACCAGGACTGTAACAGTGAATACTCTCAAACATCTACATTTATGGTAAGTGTGCACAACTGTACTATATTCTTCGTGTTTCACTGTTGCAGTCATCACACTTGGGTTGATTCCCAAAGTTGAAGAAAGGGTGGAGGCAGTCAAGAAGAGTTTGGGCTGGCTAGTATGCCCTGCAGGACAGCAGTTGCAAAACCTGTCCTGGATTTGGAAAATATAGGCATGTGGTAATGATTGGTGAATGTGTGCACAGAACTCCAGGTAGCAACCTCCAGAATGTCCCTGGTAGGGACTCCCTGAGGAATGCTGTAGATGTAAAAGTTGCCCTAGTGGAATGTTTTCTGACCCCCTGAGGGGTTGGTTTCCCATGGTGTTTGTAGCAGAAATGGATACAGTGTGCTATCCATTTAGAAATTGTCTGTTTTGAAATGGCCTTGCCCTCTGCCCCTGGTGTAAAACGGAGTAATAACTGATCAGATTTCCTGAAGGGCTTAGTCCTATCCAGGTAGAATCTGAGCGGTCTGTGCACGTCCAAGGAGTGCAGGATCCTTTCCCCTTTATTTTAAGGATTAGGGAAGAAGGTTGGCAAATGGATAGATTGGTTGAGAGCCACACTGGACACCACTTTAGGCATAAAGGAAGGATCAGTCCGGAGGGAGACCCTGTCAGCATGAAAAATAATGAAGGGTTCCATGGCCATAAATGCTTGTAGCTCAGACACTCTTCTAGCCAAAGTGATGGCCGGAAGCAATGCTGTTTTCCAAGAGAGGAATTTTAACTCTGCTGACACTGCAGGCTCAAAAGGGGGTAGTGTGAGCTTTTCCAGTACAAAGTTATGGTCCCAAGCAGGGGAGGGTGCTCTCCTTGGAGGCCTTAAGCTGTTTTCCCCTCTCAGGAACTGTTTGATGCGAGGGTGAGAGAAGAGGGGTGGGCTCAGTGTTGTAATGAGCCGAGATGGCAGAGGCATGGATCTTAATGGAGAAGGATAGGCCTTTGTGGAGTAGATCTGCTGATTAGAGGTAGGGAGGGCAGAGTTGTGTCCTCTCCTTTAGATTGAATCCAGGTGCAATACCTTTTCCACTTATCAGCACAGAATTTCCTTGTACTGGGTCTTCTGGATTCAAGAATTACATCCAGAACCTGCTTGCTAAGGCTGGTCACTGGGGGAGAATTCAAGGAATAAGCCAGGCTGCAAGATTCAGGGTTTGAAGTTGCGGATGCAAGATCTGTCCCCCCCCTGCTGAGTGAGGAGGGTCGGGCTCTGGGGTAGGTGCCAGGGTGGCACCAGTGACAGGCTGTGCAGTAATGGGTACCAGTGCTGGCGGGGTGTGTCTCGGGCAATCAGGATTGTCCTTGGTCTGTCCTGTCATATCTTGAGCAATATTCTTGAGAGAAGAGGAAGAGGGGGAAATGGATAGAGTGAGAGGTTTACCCACAGGAAGGAGAGGGCATCCACTTTCCAGGCCCTGCTGTGAGGTGTCCTGGTGCAGAATTTGCTGAGCTGGTGACTGCAAGGGGAGGCAAAGCGATCCACCTCTGGGGTCTCCCATTTCTGAATCCGAAGGCTGAAGGTGCTGAGCTCTAATTGCTACTCGTGTGGATCTGAGAGATTTCCGCTTAAGTCGTCTGCCAGTGAGTTTTGTTTGTCTGGCAGGAATTGAGCTTGCAGATGGACCTGCATGTCCAAGGCCATGCTCCACAGGACCATGGCTAGCCTGCATTGTGGGTAAGAGTGGGTTCCCCCCTGCTTGTTGATGTACCACATAACTGTGGTGTTGTCCGTTTTTATTAGCAGGGTTCCTGGTGACAGCAGGGATCTGAAAGCTCTTTTTGGCTGATGTGCAGATGAATTTGATTTGGTCTTCAGTGGCCCTGAATGCACTTGTCGTCCAAGTGTGGCCCCCAGGCATAGTCTGATGCATCTGTGGTTAGGGTCTGGGTGGCGTGGGGTTGAGTAAAGGGAAGTCCCTCATTGTGGTTGCATGCTGCTGCCCACCAAAGAAACTCTGTCCTTAGACAAGGTATGACAGGAATGACAAGTTTCCAGGTCCTGAGAATGTTGGCACCAAAGACTTTTTAAGTACCACTGAAGTTTCCTCATATGCAGTCTGGCATATGGAATTAATAGGATGCAAGAGGCCATGAACCCTAGGGCCTGCAGGATTTTCCTTGCAGATAGCTGGGTTCTGGTGGCCATTTGAGTGAAGTAGTCTGTCAGATAGGCTTGTTTTTCTGGAGTAAGGAATGCCATCTGGGATGCTGTGTCCAAGCTTGCTCCCAGGAATACAATCTTTTGACTGGGAACTAGTTTTGATTTATTTTTGTTGATGGTGTACTGCAGGGGAGGTTAGAAGGTTTTTTACAAATGTCAGGTACTGCAACAGCATTTCCTGACTGTCTGCCTGAAACAGGCAGTCGTCCAAGTAAAGGGTAAATTTGAATTTTTCTCTGTCTGTAGTAGGCAATGGCTGGAGCCAGGCATTTTGTGAATACTCTGGGAGCAGTGGATAAGCCAAAGGGAAGTGCAGAGAACTGATCATGCATAGATCCTTCCCTGAAGCATAGATATTTCCTGCATGAGTCCCTGATAGGGATGTGCAGATAGGCTTCTTTTAGGTCTAGGGTGGCTAACCAGGCATCTTTGGCCAGCATAGGAAGAAGCTGCTGCAGGATGAGCCTTTTGAATTTTGGTACCACCAGGAAGGTGTTTAGAATGGAACGATCTAGGATTGGGTGCCAAGTGCCCTTTTTTCTGGGTACCAGGAAAAGTATGGAATAGATCCCTTGACCTATCTGTTCTGCAGGAACAGGTTGAACTGCCCTTATGGAGAGCAGGGATTGAACTTGGTTTTGTGCCTCTGTCCACTGGTTTGGAGGAAGGTCTGGGAACCCTTTTGGGGTTGGCAGTGAGTGGATGTAAAATCTGTACCCCTGGGATACAATGTTGAGGACCCATCGGTCTTTGGTGATGGAAGTCCAGTTTTTTGCATGATGAGCAAGTTTTCCTCCTAGGGGCACGAGCAGTTGGGCAGAGGTGGGGAGTGGAGTTGAGAAGTCATTGTGAATTCTTTCCGAAAGGGGGTGGGGCTTAGCATTCCTTGTTTTTGAAGTGGAGGCACTCCATTGCTTAGATCTCTGCATACCCTGAGACTGTAGTCTGGGAGTCTGTTTCCACTGGGACTATGTTGAGATGGCCTTGAGGGGGCTGGAAAGGACCAATGCTTTGAGGGGCAATGCCTACAGAATCTAGGAGGCTGTACTTGCAATAAATCTTTGACTGTCTGCATAGATTTAGCTTTTTTTCCCATCTTTTTAAGAACCTCTTCTGCTTTGGTGCCAAACAGATTGTCCTTGTTCAAAGGAGTGTCTAGTAATTTTGATTGACATAGGCTGGCAAGGTCTGCTCCTTAAGCCAGGCATGCCTTCTCAGTACAGAACCAGTGACTGCTGCCCTGCAAGATGCTTCTAGGGCGTCAAAGCCACACTGCAAAGTACACTTGCTGACTTGGCTTGCAGAATGCATAAGCTCTTGTAATTCTTCATTTTCTGCACAGTCTGGAAAGGTACCTATTTTTTGCTTAACAAGTTCCATAATATGTTGTTGGTACTTCAGCATGTGAAACTGGCAATTCAAAGCCCTAATGGCAAGAGTGGCAGAAATGTATACTTTCTTACCCCATCTGTCTAAAGCTCTGGAGTCCCTGTCCGAAGGGGTGGGATTCTTAACTGTAGTTACTTTGATACCTTTAGGCCCCTGGGAAAGGACCTCACATGAAGTTATTAAAAGAACAATACAAATGGCTGTGTTCATATGACCAAGACAACAATGATAGAAAACAGCAGATGGCCTTAGATGTAACACGATCTGACTGGCCAGAGTTTGTAGAGATGACAACCTTTAAGGGAGGATAGTTTTGTTATTTGTTTGGCAGTGTAAAGATGGCATATTGTAAACTCTAGACTCTGTGAAGGCTAAAATTTGTTTATTTATTTACTTTTTTTTTGTGGCTGATTGTGACTCTCAAGGACAGACACAATGGAAGTAAAAAGTTTCTCACTTGGTTCAATGACACTCTTCATGTTGCTGTGAGGAGACAGTCATCCAGGTATGGAAACAGCCAAAAGCCCTGCCGTCTGAGCTAGGTTGCTACCACTTCAATACAGCTACTGAACAGCCAGGGGGATGTGGTGATACCAAATGGCAGTGCTTGAAATTGGCAATGGTTGACTCCCTGCTTGAAGTGCAAGAACCTACTAGATCACCATTTTTATGACATCCACTGAGCACATGCAGTCATCCTTCCTCAGAGTCAGGATGGACTGAACAGTTACTCTCTGAAAATTGGCCTGCTTGACATAAATTTAACTTACTCAAGTCCAATATTATGATGAGGTCCCCTGTCTTCTTTGCTACCAAAAAGAACCTTGAATGGACACCGGATCCCATCTAATCTGGTGGGAACTCTTGGATTATATGGTTTGACAGCAACTTATCTACTTCCAGTGCTGTTTCCTTCCACTGGTGGTGTGGAACATCTGGGAGGCATTTCAGCTTTAGATTTGGAAGGGTGCAGAATGGACTTGACTTGCCTCTGGAAATTAAACTCAACACCAAGCTATCTGATGCGATGACCTCTCACACTTGTGAGTGAACTGTCAAGTATAGAAGCAGCGAGGCACATTTTCAGGAATACTGAAAGGGCTTTCCCAAGAAGGAGCCTCTGAAGCTCCAGAACTGCAAACCACACCTGCCCTTGAGGCAGCATCCTTTGAAGTTGCCCTCAGTCTCACAGAGGTACTTTTGGTACGACAGTCTTGAAAATTACTGCGACTAAAGGAAGAACACCCCCCCCCCCCAATTCCTGGAAAAGTTTGACTGTGGGGTGGAGAAATGTACTCCCACTGCAGACAGCATCTTACTCCAACTACGAGTGAACAAGATGGTATCTTTTACTTTGCAACCAAAAAAGATGGTCTCAAAGGGAGCATTTAAGGAGGATGCCTTGTAGTAGTCAGCAGAATTACAAAGCTGCATCCAGGCACGATGGCGAGTAGCAATATCAGTACCCGCAGCATGAGCTGTATCATCAGGTGCATTGGAGATAAGGTGCATGGAGACACTGGATATAGACTGCATGGCAGACAGCTGAATTTTAAAGGTCTTACAAAATTCCAGTGAAGATTAAGCAGCCACCAACTTGCAGGCTTCAGAAACCAAATCTCTTTGAGGCTTCATGAAATGTGCCAAATAATTCAGCATACAAAGGACAAATGTGGGCTGATCAGTGGTCCACCTGCCAAAGTGGTCCAACGTTTTTGGCTCTCTGTTTAGAGGATGGACTGAAGAGCTCTCTTCTGAGAGATCTCCTTTTCTGTGGCTGCAGAAATGACAATCGCGTCTATGGACACACGTTTACTCCAAAATTACCTGTCCTGAGGGAGGAGGGGTCTGATACCTTGTCTAGTTTGTGGGGTATTGGTTCCATCACATCAGGTTGTTCCTTCTGGACATGAGGTCGATGAAGGCATCTAGGGTGGAACCACCCAAAAGTGAGTATGTCCACACAAAAACTTCGATGAAGACTGACTGCTCTAGTGAAGGGTCTTCACAGTGGTCCAACCCCCCTCCCCCACCATGTGTCATTAATTCCGAAAAACCTCCAAGGTAGGAGAAATCCTCGCAGGGAGGATTTAGAGGACCTTTGTCCTACATCAACGTCTGAGTCTGCAGTGAGAGATTTCTCTGGGGAATCCAAGTGCTTCCAATTTCACTAACTCTTTGGCATCTCCCAAGGTGGAGGGAGCAACCAGCGAGCCCCTGGGCTGGGATGAGGCTTTTTTAAGCTTAATGGTGCAGGCTGTCCCAAGACCATCTCATGGCCTGAGAAGGATGGGAGGATCAGGAAGTATCCGACAAAACAGCAGAGGAACCTGACTCAAAGTGCGACAAAATCCTTTCTATGACACTGAATGCCAATGCTGAAGCTGACCGGCTAGGCAGATGTGCCATCAGATATGAAAAAAACAAAAAAAACAAAGGAAGTCCCTGTATCAGACACTGACCTGGTCATATCTTACTTAGAGACTGAAGTCCAGCTATCTAAGGCAGAGGTGGAGAGAGGCAGGGACGGCTCTGAAAAACACATGGGTAGAATGGGAAAATGTAGGAGCTAAGGGCACCAGTGCTGGGAGGTGACCTATTATAGGAAGAGATACCCACAGAGCCAATGGGACAGTTCCTTCAACCCTCTATGTGGAGGGGAAGAGAATGCTCTCCATACCTATCTGAGCCTTTAAGATGGTTCTCATGGGCTGGTCCGTTTCCTAAATGCTCTTGGTAGATCTAGCTGATGTGGAGGAAGCCAAGAAGGAAGCTTACTACGTTTGAGTAACTCCTAGGTCAGAGAAAGAGTGGTGTGAGTCCTGTACAGAGAAGACTCTGGAAAGAAGTCAAGCTCTGAAGTGATGGCCATGCATGGTGAATGGATCCAAACCAAAGCCAAAGTTGCTGCTAATAGGGAACTTGGCACTTTTGTAGGCACCAGACAAGTTGGATCCAAATTGGATGCAGACAAAGATGGAGATCACAGCCAAGGCAGCACCAGCTCCAAATCTTTCCAAGAAGCCAGCAGAAACAAAGGCCTTGTGACTTTCATATCTGGCTGGCCTTCTAAGGGTGATGCAGAGTGTCTCTATCTTTCTCTAATTTTTAATTTTTCTCTCTCTCTCTCTCTCATCACATTTTCTTTTTTCTTTCCCCTCTCTCTCTCTCTCTCCTTTTTCTCAACCAATTTTAAAAGAAAGAAGTGTGCTGAAGAAGCAGTTGCCACTGAAGCAGCAGGCGGCAACCTTTTTACCACCAATTTAGTCCTTTGATCAGATAAGGCTCGCAACCCAAAGCCTGCAAAAGTCTGGCAGTCCACCTTTCTATAGCTGGCTACCAGACAGTAAAACACAGTTGTCATGTGCATCTTGGGGAAGCAGCATGTACTCACACTCCACACATTTCCTGAAACCCAAAATCTTATCCATGATGTACAAAATCCAAACTCACTAAAACACCAGTACTGAAAACCAACATCAAGAGAATAGAAAACCTAGAAAGGAAAGCCGAAAAAAATATAGACTTTTTTATACTTGAGGCGAGAGGGTCTGAGAAAAAGTCCACCAAAAGGCAGAGCAAAAGGTTACACAGAAATTAACTAGCTCAATAAATAATTGCCTACTTATAGAAACACCCAACTATTGGATATACCAGTTCCTGTGTCTTCCACCATTTACATTTCAAGCCTATTTGCTTAAAAAGCTGGCCTGTAGCTTTACCAAGGGCATTAGTCTAGGTATCCACCTGTATAAAAACAAGGGGAGTCATCTTAATTCTATGTATAATGTGATTAACACACTTTTACATCCTCACCCCAGCTGCTAAGGTCACAACATTATATTAATTTTAAATTGCTTCTCTTCAGTGTGTTACCTGTCACTGTATAAATAAAACCTAGGAAAAAGTATGTTCTTGTTTTAATATTTTCAAAACATACAGTAGTCATTGATAAGACTCCCCCACACTTCACATTTAAAATACCCCTAACTGCACACTACACAACACTGCTTTGAATATAACAAGCGATTTACATCATGATTTTTTAATCAAATATTAGTAAGAAAAAATGTTTTACTTACAGTTACATATTCAGTCCCTTTACTGTCCTTATAAATATTAAAGACAAGATGAGGTATTTGCTTTACAGTTTAAATACCAAACTAACACAGGCGACAAAATTCTAGCCTTTCCGAGCCAGTTTAGCTTGCAAAGTCACATTTTTATGTCTATACCTATATCTAATTAGACTGATGCTTTATAGTCTTCCATTTACTCACTTATTTTAGAATGTGCTGGTCTTCATGTTTCTCTCCATCTACCAACATCTTGGGTCAAGTCCAAGATACTTCCAATTCTTCTATTCAATTATTGTGCTCTTTTTTCTGTCACTCAACAATTTCCTTCTAGAACAATGGGACATCTTTTAGCAGCAGTCTCTCAGTGGGCTTCGTTATTGTCATAAGAATGGAAAGCAGATTCCCCTTCTGCTTGCTAGTTAACCCTTTGTTGGATTTTTTTTCTCCTCCTTAGCCTGCTCTGCATAAAAAATATATTTAACTCTCTAGGAAAATATTTTGAAAAAAGATGCATCAATCAGCTTTATACCTTACTCCTACCTCTTGATATTCCCTGATTACTGCGAGAAACTTGATTCTCTTCTCTTTTGCATGGTATACAGTGAATAATCATTTTTCACACTCTACTGTCCCCACTTTTAACACTTTTCCCTTTTTCCATAATTTTGTTAGGAAAAACTCTCTCTCCTGGAATGCTTGCATCTTCAATAATAAAGGTCATGGCTATTTATTGTGGCCAGATGGGGAACATACACATGACTCACTCTTTCAGTTAATAACTCCTGCTGTGAAGCATGAGTTCAGCTGCTTATCAGTACTTCCATAAAATTAATGCAGTCTGCTCCTTGGTAAAGCAGAAAATCTCAAGTATTGATCTGTCATCTTACGCCACTATTCTTTTAAATGGATTTTCTTGTGAAGCCTCGTGCCCAGCTCCCATTTTCATTTTAGATTCTGATTTGTGTTCTTTTATCAGTTCATGACAGGGCTAGCCACATGGCATTGTAAACCTTGGCTCTAGATGATTGTCACTGCTTAACTGACACCCCGAACCCATGTACAAAAATGGGGAAAAGGGGTTGTGGATGGAGCAGTTCATCTAAATAGCTAGACAAAGCTCATTCTATTTTTCCAGCATTTTCTTATTTGACTTGATACATTCCTTCAGTATCTCCCAGATTATAAACACCTTTGGTTGTATTTAATTTATTTTTTCTCTAAGTGGAAGCCATTCTGCTGTACCAAAGCGGAAACCTGAACTGCTTTTTGCTGAAAAACTGTGAGATTCTTCCCAGTCAGGGTTTTTTCTTCTCATTTTCTTCTGGCATCCAGAGAGTGTAATTTCAAGACAGTAACTGATTGTTTTCCTAAAATGATAATGTTTATTTATTTGCAGTTTTCACACGGGGATAACTCTAATCAGCATGTTGATCGGTATGCATCCATCTTGGAAGTCCAAAAATAAGGGAAATTATTGCGTTTTAATTCTACATATAATATTGTCAACACATTTTTACACCCTCAGCAGCTCACAATCACAACATAATATTAAAGCTAACTTGCTTCTTTCCAGCCTTTCCTGTCTTATTATAGTGTAAAGCCAGGATACAGTACAATTAAAAAAAAGTACTTTCATACTTTGATATCACTAGACTATACACAAGGCATTAATAAAATTATCTCTATTTCACATTTAAAATATCTCCGACTGTATAATATACACACTCATAACTGCTTTACAATGCAGCACAACATTTTCATACATAAATTAAGAACAAAAATGTTTTTACTTGCATATCCAGTCCCTTCAGTGTCCTTAAAAACATTAATGACAAAGTGGGGTTTATGCTTTACATTCCACTTACCAATTTAACACAGTCAACAAATTTCCGATCTTTTCAGCTACTTTTTCATGAAGAACCACAATTAATCTGCCTAAATTAATGAGACTGTTTTACATGTCTTCCACTTATTAATTTCACCTTATTGCTGGTCTTTTTCCTGTTCATTTCAACCTTCCAGAACTGGTGTCTGGTTAAGTTTCAGGTACTCCTATTTTTAGGATTCTGGACTTTTTTCTGTCACTCAAGCATTTTCATCTGTAACAATAGAAAAGGTTTCATTGGCAAAGTCTCTGTGGGCTTTGTTACTGAGACAAATGAGAAGCACAATCCCCTTCAACATGCAGGTTTCACTCTTTCTTAGCTAAAACTTTTTACTTTCTTAGTATGTTCTACATCTAAAATGTCTTTGATCCATGAGAACAAAATATTCCAAACACAACTGTATACGAGTATGACAGCTTGAATCTCAGTCCTGTCTCCTAACATTCCCTGACTGCTAGTATAAACTTGCTTCTCTTCTGCCTTTTGTAAAGTGAGTAATCACTTTCCATAAACACTCTACCGTCTCTGGTAGCCTTCTTTGAAACCTATTAGGCTAAACCATTTAGCCATCCCATGTAATATGCTTAGTGCCGGCAATGTGATCCTTCCCAAAGTTGCACCTAATCTTTTTCTTCATTCTCTCACTGCTGTCTGCCATCTGTTATGTCTCACAGCTCCGCCTTTATCTTCTGCAGTCAAAACTCCAGCACTTTTGCCCTCTGAAGTAAGGATTCACAAATGAGACCCTTAATGTGGAAGACTTGGAGAGTGGGCACAGAAGAAATCGGTGTGGCCCATTATAGTAGCATGTTGACAGTGGTGGGAGGCATTTTTAGTTTATGCCCCTGCCCACAGTCCCATCCCCACATCTAGTGGAAAATAACATGTGCAGGTTTGCCCAAAGACAATTCTAACTTACTGCTTAAGATGAGCATCCCTGGTTTCCTCCAGGTGTTACAGTATGAGAAAAGGATGGCTCCTTCCCTTGGTACAGGTGAGCTGGTATTTACCACACCAAATGACTCCTCAGAGTCCAGGTCTGTTAATCAAAGCATGGTCACCCTGGGTCACAGTTAGGGCCTAATCTCGCACTGCTCCAAGGAGCATGACCCCTATGTTCCTCGTCTTAGCCAAGTCAACTCGCCTACTGCAACATTGTGGGAACTGCAAGGTGAGAGGAAAGCTAAATGGTTTGTTTAGGGTCTCAAGTCATTCTTATAAAACAGGTTGCCTTGGTGCACCCTTCGTGCAAATAATTCATTCACGCCAATGGAGCTATGGAAGTCTGTACTCTAAATTTAAAGCTCTCCTAACCTAACTGCATTTTGAGCTTTTTGTCAAAATCAGGTTACTTCCTCAGAGTTCAAACAAATGTTCATAACTACAGCACCTTAAGTGTTACTAAAGGAGTGCAAACGATCATTGTTCAGCACAAATGATTCTTTACAACAGTCACATTCATTAGATTATAGGTCTTAAACTGGATTTTATAAGTACAATGAAACAAAAAAAGAAGTTATGTCTTACCACAATGTTTCATCTGTGTTGTTCATCTTCTTTCATTCATCACTGATGGGTTCACGAGTCGGCCTATTACCAAGCTCGCATCAGCCAAAAACTCAGCTAAGCTTCTTCCCAGAATGCCCTTCTCCCTGTTACGTCAGATCGAGTTTACCCGTGATAGACCAGGAAAGCAGAGGCCCCCTCTGCACAAATGTCTAAGACACCACTTGGACCCAAAGTATCCCACAGGAGCCTTTGGAGGGGGAAGGACGGTGGGAAGTGATGAATGAAAGAAGATGAACAACACAGATGGAACATTATGGAAAGACATAACTTCTTTTTCTGATGTTGTTAATCTTATTTCCATTCATCACTGATGGGACAGAATCCCAAGCTACCTTGAGATACACGGGTGGCCCTTATGGAAGAACGTTCCTGAAGTACCACTGAACCAAAGACAGCTCTCCCTCTGGAGACCACATCCAATTTGTAATGATTGATGAAAGTGTGGGGTTTAGCCCAAGTGGCTGCTGCACAAATGTCTTCCATAGAAGCCCTGGAGTGGAAAGCTACAGATGTTGCCATAGATCTAGTGGAATGGGCTTTAACCAGTGGCATAGGTTCTTTTGTGGAAGAATATGAAAAGCATATACAGTCCTTTAGCCATTTCGATAAAGTAACCTTGGATACAGAATTTCCCATTCTAGGTCCAGAAAAGGAAATGAAAAGCTTGTCAGACTTGCGCATAATTTTGGTTCTGTCTAAATAAAATTTCAGTTATCTGTGCACATCCAAGGAATGTAGGCAGTACTCTTCTTTATTAGAAAAGTTCGGAAAGAACACTGGTAGGTCAATGGACTGATTAATGGAGAAGTCAGAAACAACCTTGGGAAGGAAAGATGGATTCGTCCGGAGTGATACTCTGTCCTTGTGAAAGACCAAATAGGGTCTCTTGATGCACAGTGCCTGTAGTGCCAAAACCCGCCTGACTGAAGTAATGGCTACCAAAAACAAGGATTTCCAAAACAAAAATTTCAGGTCACACTTTGCTGTAGGTTCAAAGGGGGGTTGAGTCAAAGACTGTAGAACTAACGTGAGGTTCCATGGCTCTCTAGGCTATCTGACAGGGGGGTCTGATGTGTGACTCCTTTGAGAAAGGTTTTACATAAACATAGTGAGAGAAGAGGAGAACCGTCCAGCCCATCATGGTAATTCGAAATTGCAGCCAGATGTACTCGTATGGTAGAGGCTGCAGCACCCTCCTCAAAATACTTAGACAAGTATTGCAAAACCGCTGTGGCTGGAGCCGAATAGGGATCTAGCATGTTACCCTTTGACCAGAGAGGGAACCTTTTCCACTTGTCTTGATACAGTTGTCTGGTGGATGGTTTATGAGAGTCCAGGATAATATCCCAAACAGTTGAGGTGAGATAAGCCTGCCTGGCAATTAACAGAAGTGGAGAAACTAAGCTGTCAGCTTGAGACTGGACAGATTCAGATGGCGCAACCCTTGGGTGTGAGCAATCAGATCTGGAAGAGGGGTCTAGGACCCATGGCGGGCATACCAGATGAGACTGAAGGAAAGGAAACCAAATCTGTCAAGAACAAAAAGGGGCTATGAGGATCACTTTGCATTTCAACCGATGAGTGTTCTTTAGGAACTGTGGGATCAGAGAAATGGGGGGATAAACATAAAAAAGTCCTGTGGGCCAATTGTGAATAAGAGCATCCCTCAGGGACTCCCCCTTTGGGGGGAATAGGGCAAAATCGCTGCTGCACTTGTTCGATGGGGAGGTGAAAAGGTCGCAGCACAGCTGACCCCAGTGGCTGAAAATTTCTGCTGCCACATCGGGATTGAGGGACCACTAGTGGGGCAGGAGAATAGATCTGCTCAATTTGTCCGCAATCACGTTAGAACTCCCCGGGATGTGTGTTGCTATCAGAAAGTGGTTGGAAGCTATTGCCCACTGCCAAATGTTCATAACCTCAAGATACAAGGGGTAGGTCTTGGTTCCTTCTTGCTTTTTGATATACCAGACCCTGACATGTTGTCTGACTGAATTACAATTGTCCCAGAAGGAAGAACCAGATGAAATGCCTGCAACGCTAACAGCGCCGCTCTCAGTTCCAGAACATTGATATGCAGGTTGGCCTCCTAAGTGGACCATGTGTCTTGTACCATCTTTCCCTGGAAATGGCCCCCCCACCTGATTAGGGAAGCATGCGTGGTCACAATGGCCTTGAGCTGAGGGGACTGGAAAGGGTGTCTCCAAAGCCCTGTGTCTGGCCTCATCCACCAAAGAAGGTCCTGTTTGCAGGAGTTGGTTATCTGGATCTGGAAATGTAGAGGGTGGTGATTCAGGAACCACTGAGAAAGGAGAAGACATTGGAGAATTCGCATGTGTCAGCTTGGCGAGAGGCACTATCGGGATTGAAGCTGCCATGGATCTTGGGGCCTGAAAAACTTCTCTTGCCGAGACTTTGTTTTGACAGAGTATCACCTAGATGATCGAAGGAGAATAGGCTGGAGTCCGTGGAGAGGACAACCCAAGTCCTGCCAGAAGATGGGTCTTGGAAGGCATGGGAATCCCCCTGGCTGTCAACAGCTGATCCACAAGACGCACCACATCAAGTTCTGAAAGGCTCCTGGTGGATCTAGTGCATACACCGGACGGGGAGTCAGGTCAATCCAAGAACAGGCTATACACTTGACCTAAGAACAGGTCTATGGACGGAGAGTATCGGGTCCATGATGTGTGATCTGCCGACACGGATGTCTCCAGTTTAGAGACAGGAAGTAGTGGGGTCAAATACAGTGTTGCCGTAATACAGCTCGGTGCCGAAGGGACACTTGAAGCTGAAATGGGAGGTTCAATCATCACTGCAGAGATAGGCATTGAAGGCATGCACTGTGCTGAAATAGCCACAGGTGCCTAAGTCATAGCAGGTGAGGTGAGACCTATAGTCGGTGCCGGAGGTAGTATCGCAGCAGACAATGAAGCTGGCACCGAAACAGCAATAGTCGAAGTGCTCGGAGCAGATGTGGACGGTGCCGAGGATGCAGACTTATGATCAGAAGATAACTTTTGAATCTTTGGTTTCACAGACTTACCCTGGTCAACACAGGGTGAACAAGGAACCGAATGGGGCCTTTTCTTAACTTTCATAGGAGGGGGTTGAGACCTCCATCACAGAAAGGGCCTCTGAAAAGGGAGATTTAAGTAGTCCCTTCAAAATTAGTTTGTTCTTGCATTCGTTGAGAGTGCATTGGCTGAAACTTTGGCAAATCCCACAGGGAGGCTACACCAAAAGGTGGGGCACCCCCAAACAATAAACACAATCATCGTAAGAGTCACTATTAGGATGTTTACCATTACACGAGGTACAGTGTTTGAAACCTGATGTACCCTTCTTATCCAACATCTTGAGAAGTAAACACAACAATTCAAAACTTCAGAAAGAATGAAACTCTATTTTCTAAGACAGAAAGGATTTAACCACATGCAGAGAATCTCAACAAATCCAATAACAAAAACACAGCAACTAGAGTAGAAGGAACAGGGAAGGAATACAAACTATGGTATTCAAGGAATACTACAAGGGTAAAGAGAAAAGGGGCGTACCAGCAATGGTACTGAAAAAGGTTAACAAAGTGTAGATATAGGGAGAAAAATATCTACAACTACTGTAATGTGACAGGAAAAGAACTGCAGCTCACAAATTTTTAGAAGCCAAGAAATGTTTACACAAATATCAAAAAGGTTTCCACTTAGCTTAGAGCCTGGCTGAAACGTGGCCTTATGGCTACAGGGCAAACGAGATCTGAGGTAACAGGGAGAATGGCATTGTGGGTAGAAGCTTAGCTCAAGTGTTTTTGGCTGGCGCGAGCTTGGTAATAGGCCGACTCGGTTCCGAGGGCTCGGAACTGAACCCATCAGTAATGAATGGAAAGAAGATTAACATCAGACTAAATCAGCGGACAGACACACACACACAGACAGAGACACACACACCCCCACACACACACAGTGTTTAACCAGCTGTGAGCCTGCATATGACACTACACAGTTTTGTCCTGAATCATTTGGTTGTTTAGATATTTACATAAATATGAAAAATCTGACAATGCAAACAAATTAGTATATGAACACCATGAAATATCTGTAACTGCACCAAACAGAGGTCAAATATCAAGGCAGATGTATTGCCTGGCCTGTAAGGTTTAAGATTAAATATTTTAATAGCTTACACATAACATGGTATTAGGATTATTAATGTAAATGTAAGCAGGTAATATTACATGTCTAGAGACATCACTAAGATGACCCTAGAAATGGCTGGAGGCATCATTAGGGTTTAAGGAGGACATGAAATTCAATTAATAATACTTACCTTCAAAGATACTTTATTCTTAAAAAACATACAAACATTAGGGCTCTCCTGACATCCCACACCAGTGCAAATGTACTTTTCTTGAATCCTTTTCTTGTAAATCCCTGAAGGTGACTATGGACTCATCCTTCAACTTCTCTTACATCCCATACTTAGTTCCACCAATTCTCAAACAGGCCTTTCCCTATGGACAAGGTCTGCCTTACCCCTGACAGCAATCATCTAGTAGCATCAACCATAATCCAAGTCTTTGCTGACCATGGTACTAAATGGCATAGCCTCTATCACTGTTGTAAAAGATGACAATACCTCTTAAAAAGTAATCTATCCAGAGCTCTCATAAGTTCACCATGTCTCTGGATGATCAAGACAATTCTAAGGCTAAATCTCTGGGAAATGTTCATTCATCAACCCAAGCTCAAAGATGGTTTGTGCTGGTGAGAAAGAGAGGATAAAGACAAGGTTCTGCCTCAGGAAATCCAGAATTCAAATAGCAGCCTGGGTGTTTGACAGCACAAGGAGGGTGAATGGGTGAGGCTGTCCTGGGGACACATGCAAGATAGCCGATTTCCCTGGTAGATACTGGGGAAACAACTTCACAGCGTCTCTTGTGGATGAGTGAGCAGTCTCACTGTTACCAGGCCCTTGCAGAAGACAGGAGCACTGCAACTCTGATGTCCATTACAAATCCTACCCAAGGGCTAAGATGGTGAGCACAGAGAGAGGTAGAGTACAAAAGTAAAAATCTTGGACCACCCCCTGATGGCAGCCTACATATGATGGCTCTTCCCAGTTGACAGTCAGCCCTGGTGATGGGGGAAAGAATTGGACGATTTCTCAGGAGGGGGTCTGATGATCAGCAAGCAACTGGGGCAAACAGACCCCCCCCCCCGAAAAAAAAACAGAGATAAGAAAATCTTCTTGGGGTTTTCTTTCTAATAACGTTTTTGTCAATGTCATCTCTGACATCAAGAAGCATGCTAGTTAAAGCACTCACTTTTCACATTCTTTGTCACCACATACATTTTTCCAGGGTTCAGCTATCCTTATAGGATCATAGGAGATTACTAGGCTATCACCCTGGAGGTCATTTTAAGCCTAGCCGTTTCAACTGTATGTAATACCGCAGAAGTATTAATCAATACCCTAGATTGCATTTACTGATGACTGCCCTTGTCCAGGAGGGTTGTGGGTGCTATCCCCCATAAGAATTTATGGTGCCCCATCCACTCGCCCAGGTTCCTCTTCAACAGTGTCATAGAGGAGCTCTGTTTCACATGAACTGGTAAGTCTGTTCCAAAGATGTGGCAGATGGTGGGAGATAAATCTGTCCCTCCAGCATTTCCTACATAAGTCTCAGGCCATATTTAAGTCCCTGGAACGGGTAGCTCTAGACCCATTTGATTTATGGATATGCACTAAGTTCATTAGGTTTGGGTTTTGGGTTGCTCTGTAGGCCAGGCACAAGTCTCCCCTACGAAGTCTATACAATATGGAGTATAGTGACAGGGACTTTAGTCGGTCCTTGTACGGCACATGCTGGAGCCCCTTGATCATCTTTGTTAGAAACTTCTGAGGTCTTTAATTGCTGCAGGTGCTTAGTACAAGTACATAATGACTGGGGCACTGTACTCAATTTTGGGCTGGACAAGTGCCGAGTTATAGGGGGTTATGACTTCTTTTGCTCTTGAGGCGATGCACCCATGCTGATACCCCTAAACAAGCCTCCACCCATCTCTAATGCCTCCTTAACCAGAACTACTCAGAGAATGAAATACAACTTCATTGCTTCCAGTCCTAGTTCTTGTTTACCTGCTTTCACACAATCATACGACAACACTTGAAAAGTGGTCTTGCAAGAAACATTTACTCTTCATAAGTATTTGCAGCCTCTAAAGTAAACAATTTTTCTAGTATGCTTACATTCCAAATTTCTCTTAACTTACACTAAATAAAATTGCAGGACCTTTCATAACCGATCTGCATAGCTTAAAGATGTATCCAATAAACAATTTTGCTCATTCACATGTACAGATACACTGTAATTTCCTCATATAAGTCTGCCAGTAAACAGTTATTGCTTGCTGCAAGATGTCTCTGAAATCCTTTGAGCCACAGTGAGCAAGTAGGTGTTAAAAGTATGTATACAAGTATTGCAACAATTAAAAAAAAAGAAAACACAAACCTTTACTTCTTCCTCATACTGAAAGCGTCTCTTGTTGACAATGACATTCTCAATGCCTCTCCGGTCACCAAATTTCTTCTCAAAGACTGTGTAAGCTTTGAAGAGTTCCTGAGCCTGCTGCTTTGGAATTCTATCGAGTGCATATCGGTAAATGACTCTTACCCTCTCAAACTGTAAAACAGAAATCAGGTATTAGTTGCAAGTAAGAATGCAATCAACATACCTTGGTACTACACAATGAAAACAGGTAAGATTCTACCCTATAGCATAGATAGCATCATGAGAAAATGAAAAGCAAACAATCAAACCTACATGACATGCATCTGCACTTGTATGATTCGCTGTCTCCACCTACTAATGAGTCAGTGTGAAACACAGACTACAGCAAATGATACCAAACACTCAAAATGTGGAATATCAATTTTTTCACCATGTAACAAGCAGGCCAGTTTTATGGTGCGACTGAGGTGGACTTTAAACCAGATACATTACTTCTTTGTTTCTAATGAAGGAGGCATTATTCTCTAGTGTATACTATGTTTAATTTCACTGCCACATTACTCAACAAAGCACAATACTGTCCAAGTCAAGACCAAATTACACTATACAATACAGACTAATGACAAATAACAGTTTACTTTGTTTTTATAAAAATATGTAATGTGATTTAAATAAGCAAAGTTCTACCAACATTTTGAATTGTTCTGCAAGCATAAACATGTAGTTTTAGAGTGTTAACATTTTATCTTGTCACAATATATTTCTCTACTACTGATTACATACAGTACAACAAAGGTAAACCTGTATGCATATAATCCAGTACTACAGTAGATTCTCAATCATTTATGGAGTAGTCTATTAATTTAAATATAACCTAAAAGTGAACAGGCATACATAGAGAACAGAATGCAAGGTTTGCAGATAGTTATGTAACAGGAAGAAAACAGTGAGATAAAGATGGCACAATTTCAGATATGTTAAATACTATGCACCCATATATACTTCCTTTTGCTCCCATTTTATTAGCAATGCTTTATCCACTACAGAGATGGAGCAAAACCCAATGCCTTGCAGTACTAGCCGCAGCAAACCTTACTCATCATTGTACAACCTATCAAATTAAAGATGTCTAGGAGATATCTCACAGTACTTTGAGTAATGGGTCATCTCCCTCAGTTGTTCCACATACTATAATATAATCTGATGTAATTAAAAATTCCTAAAGTTGATAAATCAAAACAAGTTTGATGATATTAGCACAGTGCAGTGCCATGAAAAACATGATTGCTGTGGATTTTGTAAAAATAAACAAGTGACTTTGAAAGAAGAGATAGAAATTGTTAATAACGGGTCTACTTCAACTGGTTGACAAATGACTTTGTCGAAACCCACATGGCTGACACCACATGATCGACAATTAAGTTTGACTGTTTTGACTGACACTATGGTACTGTGAATACTGGAGGACTTACTCTTTCCTCCACTGTAGTGCGAACTTGGGGATGGTATATATAATTATCAGGGGGTGTGGGGGCGTGCAGCTTGTCCCTCCCCCCTGCAAAAACATTGTTTTTGTGTCGATTCCATTGATCAATGAACTACATTGTCGATTATGTGGTTTTGACAATTTTGTTTGTCGACCAATTGAAACAGATCTACTACTGACTATATGGATGTTGCTCGAACTGGAGCTCAAGTAGAAAAAAGGTCAAACAGAAGGAGTTTTATGAAGGATGTTGAGTATGCACTGGAAGGAATAATGCATGACTTAAGACATTTATCAGGGCTGTTAGTCCATCCAACGCAGACCACTGAAATACTGTGAAGTTGGTGATTTTGGGTTATTAAGGAAGTTTGAGAAAAAGACTGTGGAAATCTATGGCCAAATGGTGAACGTTGAACAACTGGCTTCATTAGAAGATGAGGCAAGAAGGGAAATTTGAGACCAAGGGATATTATAGAAGATGTGGAGTGGCACAAACTGTTTGTTCTTTGTAAAAACAAAGATGGCTCTCTGGAAGGTTTCACAAAAAATGGGCACAAGCCGTCTTTATTGGAACCCAGATGAAAGCATGGCAAACGCAGGACAATTATGATTCAGTTTATTTCTTGGAAGGAAAAAGAGCAGGTATTTTTGTAAACGCGTCGATGGGACAGAGATGTACAATGGAAGGTCAACCTATTGACTTGCAAAAGTGATTAAGGAATGAAGAAGGCAGGGGGGAAAAACCTTCCAACTGTTTTAAATGCATGTCTTCTAAATGGCCTGCATCTGTTCAGTAAAGCAAAGTCAGCTATGACCAGAATGCAGGAAATGCCGTTAAGTATTAGATCAAATAAAGAGAAGGAGCACCAAAGTCCCAGTAAGACTGTTGACAATTTGAGTTTGGTGGAAATGAACAAACAAATTGACAAGGAACAGGAAGTGTTTTGTATATTCCTAGGCTAATGTGCAATAGTTGACAGGGTGACAAGCTTGTCTTTGACAAACTAATGATAGACTTCCATTATACATATTGGCTTTTTCTGCACAAAATCAAGGCTGCAGTGCCCAAGAATTTCTCCTTTGGGATCTTTTACATCCAACTGAGCTACCACCAACTCAGGTAGACAGGGCCTCAGTTTACATCGCAGTAGAAGGAAAGCACACTCACAAGTGAAGTGTGGTGTCACCAAACCATCTAAATGGTGTGGGAATAGAACTCGCAGCATTCCGCATCAGAAGTCAGAATGCTACATGTTGTGCCACTGACACAGTACATAAAGTAGCAAGGTTTGGGGCCCATGCAAAAATGCCTTTTCCCCACTAAGAATGCAGTTCACAATTGATTGCTTTCACTCTGTTGTGATCTTAAATTTGACAGACAGTCAATCACACCACAGATTCATAGATTGTTACTAGGCTAACAACCCAGGTGGTCTTTCAAAGCCTTAGTCAAGTTTTCCGGAAAGAATAATGTCACGTATCCAAGCAGGACACTGCATTGAGAGTTACGCATTTATAAGTTACCTCTGTCCATGAGGGACATGGGTACCAGGCATGGTGTAAATTTCCTATTCCCTATCCACTGGCCTAGGTTAAACTGGGCGACAGACAAACTCAGCTTCACATGGATGGGAAACCTGTTCCATACAAGGGACAGTCTTTGGGAAACATATTCGTACCTTCAGCATCTTCTGTTTAAGTCTTAGATAAAATTCAGGTCCTTAGACCTTGTATTTCTGGTACTGTTGCACTTACGAATATACAGGAGATTATAAGTGTGGGGTTTGCAGATGCTTTGTAAGCCAGACGAAGATCACCCTTCACAATCTATAGGAGACTGAGTAAAGCGGGAAAAGGTTTAAAGGTGCTCTGCATAAAACAGGTTTGTTCCGCCTTCTATTCTGTTTGTAAGGAACCCCTGAGGTTGCTCTAGTTGCTGCATATGCCTGGCCAGGTGCATACTAAAGGTACCATTTTATTCTACGACTGGTCTGATAAGCACAGAGTACACTGGGATAATGACTTCTTTGGACATAGATGTCATGCCCATACTTATTAGTGGTACAACATAAATAGTTTTCCTCACCATGTTGGCATGTGGTGGTTGAAGGTAAGGCTAATATTTGTGTGTATACCCAGATCGGTGGCCACTGGGTCGACATTTAGGGGTGTATTACCAACACTGTATTTAGCTGGGATGGCTGACTTCCCAAAGGGTACAATTATGCATTTATTAGCACTGAGTTTAAGACCATAGCTTTGGCATGATTTGTTAGTCAGAGACAGAACGCCTTGAAGAATGCTACTGTCTGCAGGGGAGTTGGTGATATCCCGCCAGCGTGCAATCATCTGCAGACAATCAACCATAAACCTTCAGCATTTGTTTTCATTTCAAAGAAACAGATGCCAAAAAAGGAGCGGGCCCAGTAACGAGCTCTGAGGGATTTTGCTAGTGACTGGCCTCTTGGTGGAAGTGGCCTTACCTATTTTGACCTCCCGAGTCCTATCAGTGAGCCAGTTGGCTGTCCAGTGGTTGACAGAAGGGTTTATACCTAAATTAGTGAGCTTGTCTACAATGCCTGAGTGGGGTATTGTATTAAAAGCTTTGGCCAGGTCAAGGTAAGCTGTGTGCACAGTCCTACCTTCATCCAATGCTTTGGTGACCCTCTCAAAAAAGTCCAACAGATTTAATACGCATGACTAACAAAGCCAAACTGTGATGGGTCTAGCATTTGCAGGTTACCTATGTCATCATTTATCATATCCATGATGATTCTTTCCATGGCCTTCCATACAAGGCTGGTCAGCTTATGGGCCTGTAGTTACCTGGATCAGTTGATGGACCACCTTTGTTCAAGAGAATGACTGCAGTCATCTTCCATTCCTTCGGCACAAAACATGACTGCAGGATCCAACTGAAAAGTGATTCAAGTGGACCAGAGAAGTCATGTTTCATTGCTTTTAATTAAGCACCATGGGATGTTATCAGGACCCATCAATGGAGTGTTTTTGGCCTTGGAAAGTGCACTAATGACCTGTTCTCTAGTAATGGTCAGGGGGGGATTGTGGTATACACTATTTCCTTCGGACTATCGGGGGGGGGGGGGGCTGAACTTGTCAGCCAAAAAGTTGGCAAAGGCCTCCGGTTTACTGTGGGTGATGTCGTTTAAAGGAAGTTCTGCTCATTACTGTGCATTTGCCCTGGCAAATGCTTACGGACATAGCTGAAGAAAGCTTTGTGGTTGTCCTTTGCTTGAGATGCTATTTTTATTTCTGATTTAACCTTTGAAGTATTAACCCCTTAGCTGCCTGTTAAGATTGGTCAGGGGCTTTTAATATGTATGGCTTTGTTCCTCCTTCGCTTGGCCAACATCTTCTTACTTTGTTGGATAACTTTTAGTTATGTACTTACCATAACTTCGGATGTATGGGATCCATCTCACCTACATTCATAACTGATGGGTTCGGAGCCGATCCCTCGGCTCTGACTCGGCCACTATATAGTAGAACGAAGTCTCTAATTGGCTGGGCTACCCCTTATCCCAGAATGCACCACGCCTGCTTCCCCAGATCTTGTTTGTTCGCTTTTATATACCTACATCCAGGCACATAAACATACCAACAACTGTAACAAACTAAAGTCCTTCAAGAGAAAAACTCAGTAAGTAGCAACATTTCCTCTAAGTCCAATGGGAAGGGGGAAGGAGGGCGGAGATGAATGTAGGCGAGATGGATCCCATACATCCGAAGTTATGGTAAGTACATAACTAAAAGATGTAATGGGATCCTATCTCGCCTACATTCATAATTGATGGGACAGCATCCCTAGCACCTAAATCCTGGGTGGCTCATTGGAAAACACTCCTGAGAACTGTGGAACCAAAGGAAGCTCTACCTCGAGAAGCCACATCTATCTTGTAATGAGAAATAAAGGTGTGCGGAGAAGTCAAGGTAGCAGCCGCACAGATATCATCTATCGATAATTTGGAGTGAAATGCTACAGAAGTAGCCATTGCCCTGGTAGAATGAGCCTTGACTGGGAAAGGTAGCTCTTTGCCGGACTGTGAATAGATGAAGGAAATGCAATCTTTAATCCATTTGGCTATGGTGGTTTTAGCCATCGGTTGACCCAACCTACTTTCCGCAAAGGACACAAACAGCTGATCTGACTTTCGTGTCTGATTGGTCCTACTTAAATAAAAACGCAGTTGTCTGTGAACATCCAACTGATGGAAAATATATTCTGCGCTATTGGAGAATTTGGGAAAAAACACCGGGAGCTCCAAGGATTGTTGAATGCATAAGGGGAATGCTACCTTGGGCAAGAAAGAGGGATTTAACTTGAGAGACGCTCTGAAAAGTCAAATAAGGAGGATTAGAACAGAGAGAGCCTGAAGCTCTGAGACCCGCTTGGCAGAGGTTATTGCCACCAAAAAAGTGGTTTTCCAAGATAGAAATTTTAAATCACAAGTAGCTGTTGGTTCAAAGGGACGGGCAGTTAAAGAAGCTAGAACCATATTCAGATCCCAAGGGGGCACAGGATGGGCTATTGGGGGCTGAAGGAGCCACGCTCCTTTAAGGAAAGATTTGCAAAGCCTGTTTGCCATTAAGAAAGGCTCAAAGGAGACATGAAAATTAGAGATAGCCGCCAGTTGGACTTTAATTGTGGAAACTGAAGAGCCCAAATAAAACAAAGAAGCCAGGAATTCTAAAACCTGAGGTACTGGGGCAGTAAGGGGATCTATACCTCGTTGCTGGGCCCAAAGAGCAAACCTCTTCCACTTGCTGGAATACAGTTTAATAGTGGAAGGTTTGTGAAAAGAGGACAAAATGTGGATGACATCTGGAGAAAAAGAGTTATCTCTGACTAAGGTTGGAAGTGGAGTAACCAAGCGGCCAACCTCAAGGATCTGAGGGATGGGTGAGACTGTCCCAACTGATGAGTCAACAGGTCGGACACTAGGTCCAGAAACCATGGGCCCTCCACCAAATACCTCAGAAGGAAGGGGAACCAAACCTGACGAGGCCAGTGTGGAGCGATCAAAATCATGTCACTCCCTAGATAAATCGCCTTCTGTATCACCTTCGGGAGAAGGGGAACCGGAGGGAAGGCGTAAAGTAGACCAGGGGGCCAACTGTGAGCTAGAGCATCCCTGGAAATCTGCCCCTGAGAGGGAGTCAGAGTGAAGAAGCCCCTGCATTTCGCATTGTGAGGACTGGCGAACAAGTCGCAACAAGGGAGGCCCCACTTGGCGAAGATGTTTGCAGCCACCCTGTCGTTGAGGGACCACTCGTGGGGTAAAAGGAGAGTTCTGCTCAGCCTGTCTGCAATCACATTGGATTTCCCCAGAATGTGCGTTGCCACTAGGAAACGCTGGGTAGAAATCGCCCAATGCCACACTCTCATGGCCTCTCGGCAAAGAGGGTAGGACCTGGTTCCGCCTTGCTTGTTTATGTACCAGACTACAGACATGTTGTCGCATAGGATCACAATAGTACCCCGTGGAAGAGCATGATGAAGTGCTTGCAACACTAGTAGCACCGCTCTCATTTCCAGGATATTGATATGTAAGTGTGCTTCGTGAGCCTGCCACGTGCCTTGGACAGACCTGTCCAGATAATGACCCCCTCACCCTGTCTGGGAGGCATCCGTGGTCACCGTGGTGACAGGAGGCTGAAGGGCAAAGGGTCGCCCCTGGTCCAGGTTGGACCGAAGCAGCCACCAACGTAGGTCCCGATGGCAAATTTCGGTAATCTGGACCAAATGGTTCAGGGGAAGTTCCTGAAAGGACCACTGAACCGACAGTAGCCATTGCAGCACCCGCATGTGCAGTCTGGCTAAGGGGACTAGTAGAATAGTCGAGGCCATCGTGCCCAATAACTGCAGAATCAGTCTGGCCTGAACTCGTGATCTAGGTAACAGGGTTTGAACCTGAGACTGCAGGACCTGAATCCTTTCTACAGGCAAGAATGCCCGCATTCTTCTTGTGTCTAACTCTGCGCCTATAAATGTAATACGCTGAGACGGCTGCAGCACAGATTTTCCCCAATTGAACGTGATTCCTAGTGAATGACCTAAACTGACTGTGGTCATAAGCGCCCGAAATAATAGATGCTTGGAGGTGGCAGTAAGGAGCCAGTCGTCTAGATAGGGAAACACTTGGAATCCTAGACTTCTCAAGTGAGCTGTCACCACTGCCAGACACTTGGTGAACACCCTGGGGGCTGTGGTGAGACCAAAGGGCAGTGCTCGGAACTGGAAATGACTGGTTCCCAGGTGGAAGCGTAAATGACTCCTGGACTCTTGACTTATCAGAATGTGATAGTAAGCATCCTTGAGATCTATGGAGCACATCCAGACATCCTTCTCCAATAATGGGAGAATGGACTGAAGGGTGACCATTCGGAATTTGGATTTTTTTACAAAGCGATTCAATGAGCTGAGGTCCAAAATGGGCCTTAAGTCCCCTGTCTTTTTTGGCACCAAAAATAGTCTTGAGTAAGTTCCTGATCCGATCTGGTCGGCGGGGACAGGCTGGATGACTCTTTTTCTTAGCAGCTTTGTAACCTCGACCGCTGCTTGATCCCGCTGACTGGGTGGCACATCCAGGATTTTCCTGATAGGAAGAGGGGGGATCTTGGTGAAAGGGATGAGATAGCCTCCGGTTATGGATCGGAGCACCCACTGATCCCTGGTGATAGATTCCCAAGCCTGTGGGTGTTCCGCAAAATGACCCCCAACTGGCTCCGGAGATGCGCAGTCGGGCCACGTCTCAGGGACGGGGAGCATAGGATGGACCACGAAAGGAATCGCGGTCTCCAGAGTTACGGGGAACTCTGCCGCCTCTGGGGCGGCGTCTTCCTGAATCCCCTCCCTGCCTCTAGAGGGGGGATCACTCAGTGGAGTAGGGAAAGACCTTTGAGATTTCCTGAACCACATTCTCCCTCCTCTCTGGGCCTTGGGGTAAGGTCTAGAAGGAGCAAAAAAATGGGCCCCCACGGCAGTCAAGATCTTGCCCTCCTGCTCGCACCGAGTCAGTGTGTCCTTCACCTTGAGTCCAAACAGGGAGGACCCATCAAAAGGGGCGTCGGTGAAGGAAGACTTAAAAGCCTCCGCAAAGGGAAACAAGCGTAACCAGGCGCATCTTCCAAGAGCCATGCCTGTTCCCGCTGCTCTACTCGCCCCTTCGGCCGCATATGAGATGAGCCTCATGGACGAGTTGACTATCGAAGATAGGGTAGTCATCTGGGCGCCAACAGTTTGGGCTAATGCCTCAGGAAGGTTACCCATAAGAGACTCTCCTATCTCTTTGAGGAGGTCCCTTTGGAGCCTGGTGAAATGACAAAGGTAATTCAGCGACCGCAGGGTAAAGGCCGCTAAAGAAAGGGTACGCTTCCTGTACCTATCCATGCTCCTGGAATCCTTATTAGGAGGGTGAATAGACGTTGAAGCCTCTGCCACGTCCTGCTGAGTGGCAGATGCCACCACCATCGCATGTACTGCAACTCCTTTGGTCAAAAATTCCTTTTGAGGAGGGGCTGAGAGGAACTTGTTAGGCCTGGCGGGCACCGGTTCCACAGAATCAGGGTGTTCCCACACCCTTCGAGAAACTAAATCTAGCAATTCATCGAAGGGTGGAGACACCCAGGAGGTGGAGGGCTGGGCCCCAAAAGCCTTGAGGAAGACTGACTCCTCTGCGGAAGGGGTTTTGGACTGCCAATCGCCTCTCTGTCTCAGGATCTCGAGGATATCTGAGAATGAGACGTCATCAGAGGACGATTTTGGGGACCCCTCCACATCATCGAGGTCAGTATCTGAAGTGATAGACTCATCCTGGGAGTCAATGTGCTTCCTCTTGCACAATTTCTTCCTTGGAGGTTCATCCGAAGCGGATTTAGAAGGACCTCCCGGGAGAAGGGAACCCCCCAAGGGGGTATCCTCAGGCCCTGGGGCCCCGCTGTCGTGGGAATGAAGCACAGCAGAAGCACCAGTTCCCAAGTCTAGGGACAGTGAGGTAGAGACTTGCTGAGCCGGCAAGGACATGGCCAGCGCACTCCTCATGGCCTCAAAAGCAGGACCTCCAGACTCTACGGAGGATACCGGCTGAGAGACCATGACGGTACCGGGAATCCCTGCGGCCGATGCTCTGAGGGGAAGACTAGGCACCAAAGCTACCAGTTCCAAAGTGTTCCCCTCGGCCCCGACCGAGGAAGTCCCGGTACCGAACCCTGATGCCGAGGACAGGGTAGGAATGATGGTCGGAACCGAGAGGCTCCCAGGGAGTCTCTGTTCCGACTGGACGACTCTGCTCTGCTCTACCATCACCGACTCCAACAGCTCCGAGGAGGTTGGAGGAGGAATCGGATGTGTCGAAGTGGGGATAGGCTCCGGAGCCGAGTGGGCTGGAGCCGAGACCATTTTTGCAAAAACCGGGGACTGGAAAAGCCTCTGGATAACTCTGTCCAAATCTGAGTCAGACAACCTGGAGGATTTAGAGGAAATAGATGGGGGGGGCCAAAATGACTTCTCTCTCGGCTCCGAAAGACCAGGAGACCGGCTCCGAAACAGCTCCAACACTATCGGCACCGGATCCGGAACCTATGTATAAGTATCGGCGCCGAAGGGGACTTCGGGCCCGAGGGGGGAGAGTCTGAGCTGCACACCTCCAACGGCTCAGAGACCAACGGAGCCGAAGCAGATGATTCGCCTCTCGATCCCCCAACCTGCGGCTCCGACACTAATGGAGCCGAGGAAAGAGGTATCGAGGCAGACCCTTCCACCCGAGGCTCCGAAGCCATTGGAGCCGAGGAAGAAGATGTCGACCTATGCTTCTTGGAAGTCGGTTCCGACGGACTGGTCGGAGCAGACGACCTTTTCTTTTTAGAAGCTGGAGAGGAAGGAGAAGCCAAAGCTTCCTCAAAGGAGGGCTTAATAAGGCCCTTAAGTGTCAACTTATTTTTACGTTCTTGAAGGACCCTAGAGGAAAAAGCATGACAAACACTACATGTTTCCTGTAAATGTTTCGGTCCTAAACAATATACACAAACAGCATGGCTATCGGTAATAGACATTTTGTAGTTACACTTGGTGCACTTTGTAAAACCAGACTTCTGCTCTTTCGACATCCTGTCACACCACAATTTTACCACAACGAAAAAAACAACCTTCAGTAGGGCACGAGCCCTTTGACTCAAACGGGACTGGCCCGAGATACAGCACCCAAAATGGGCAGAAGCCCTCTAACTTAAACGGGCTTAGCCCGATAAAACAGAACGTACAGTAAGACAAATGTAGCACACCCACACACAAATAAGGGCAAGGGCCCTCTAACTTAAACGGGCCTTGCCCGGTAAATAGAAAAAATACCAATCACACCAAAAAAGTTTACACACACACGTAAAGCTGTTAAAACAGCTGTTTGTTAAATTTATGAAGAAACCCCTAGGTCAAAAGACCAAAAAGTAACCAAAAAACTACTTAGCTCCAGCCAAGTCAAGACCACGTCTAGCTTGAAAAGCGGCAAACGAGATCTGGGGAAGCAGGCGTGGTGCATTCTGGGATAAGGGGTAGCCCAGCCAATTAGAGACTTCGTTCTACTATATAGTGGCTGAGTTGGAGCCGAGGGATCGGCTCCGGACCCATCAGTTATGAATGTAGGCGAGATAGGATCCCATTACATCCGACTGATATTGTAATTCCACCATGGTGGCTTGCCTTTTCAGTTTGTGTTATTCTTAATACCAGTGGGCACAGCTTGCTCTATACAGCTATCAATATGGCTGTACTGAGATTCTGTAAACAGCTTGGCATGTGCTATGATGTTTACTGGGTTTGGGGGGTGCTTGGAATTTAGCCAAGGTGTCATTTAGTAGACAGAGACTAGCCCTGGAATAGTTCCTAAAGGTTTTTGGTTTTGTTGTACCCCTGGCTTTAATTTTTATTTCAAGAAATACTGCCTTATGGTCAGATTTAACATGTGAAGACATTACACTGGGTAAGGAACACTGGCTCCCATGCTTGTGAGTACAAGGTCAAGGACGTTTGTACTTCTGGTAGAAGAATGAGCCAACTGTTCCAGGATGGTAGTAGTAACAAAACTTAAGAATCACTGGGCTTGTGCATTAGAAGTGGTTTTGGACTCCCAAGCTATAGAAAAGTAGTTGAGATGCCCCATGAACATCATACAGGGTGAGTAAATATCTCATCATAAGGCTGCCAGAGTGGCTTTATTTAACTAGATTAAATACCATGAATGCCGCTGGCTACACACACTGATGTTTTGCGTTAATGATGTTTCACCATCAGCTGCAGTATTTCCATATTGACCATTCCATGACAACTACTAAATGTCTTTTTGAATTTCACCTATATTTATATATTAGCTCAGAAATGGCGTAGTTTAAGCCATTTCAGAAGCTACATGGTAAAAAGGTTGCTGTATTTTCCATGCGGTTGACCCAGTGCCATTATTCAAAAGTATAATTGTTCTTAAAAGGTACTTATGTTACAAAACTAAACTCTTTTGACTCTTGTTTAAATTCTTCATTTAGAAACACCAATTTTAACACGATGAAGACGTTTTATGTAATCCAATGTTAAAAAGTTTTGAGTATGCTGTTACATAAAACTACAGTTTATGTAACTCAGATACATGTATCTATAGATGTAGCCAATGCTGCAAATATTAATATCTCTAAGTTTTAATATTAAGATGACGGACTTGTTTACTTCTTGTACAGGTCTGATCTAGTGCATTAGCCAAAAGTACTTCCACTGTTTAAGATTTTCATTTTTATACAAGTACACTTTTAAGTCATTAGTTTAAATTCCACAGTCTTAAAAGTGCCCACTGTTAAGACATTATGAAGCTGCTCTATGCAATCTGCTGTTAAAGAGTTTTGTGTGTGTTTATATAAGACTGTTAAGTAATGCACAGAAGTTTGAGTACTGATGTAGTTGATGCTATAAGTACTAACATTTTGAAAAGCATCACATTAAAATGAATTATTTGTTTGCTTTATGGGAGCTACTTTTGCATTACTAGTTTAAAATTTATTTTGATGTCTATCTAGAGCTTATTATGTCAGATAAACCTATTATTAAAAAGCTATGAGAATGTACTTATGTAGCGCACTGTAAAAAGGGGTTAAGTATGTGCTTTTTTGTATTAAAAAAAAAAAAGGAAAGAAAAAAAAAAAAAAGAGTCCGTATTTATATCTATGGTCTCAAAATAGCCTGACAGACGGCATGGAAAATTTTCAGATTCATTTTTGAAAAGTTAAGCCTTCTTGGACTGGTCATGTATAATTTAAATGATGTTTGTAAGACGCTGTTTTATTTGCCTATCACTCCGTTTGACTACTGTAAATATTAATAATTTAGGCAGCTCAATACTAAGATGCCAGGTTTACTTACATTATTGTGGCTATCCTTGTGCTCTTAATTGATGTTTTTTTGATAACTCTAGCTAATGATTTTCAGCTTGGATGGAAACGAGTGTTTCCCTATTCCTGATATAGTTATAACCTTTCCTATGATGATTCATTTAAGACCAAGTTTAATAAACTGAAATTATGTCTGTGCTTCAGACAAAATATTTCAAGATACGTAACTTTTGCTGTTGCTGGAGATGGAGGTGGTTCATAGGTAGTTACTGGTCTACTGACTAGAAGGTCTTTATAAGCCCAGTTGTATGCACTCAATATAACAATAGAGAAACTCAGTAGAAAGCATCTTACCTAAACTCGAGATATTAGTTAGCAACGACTACCCACACCTTGGGGGGTAATATGTGAAATCCCCGGCAAGAATTTACAGTTATCCATCATCCAGTCATCCAGGCTACACTTAAACAGGGTCATACAGGGGCTTTGTTTGATGTGAACTAGTAGCCTATTCCAGACGACTAGCAACCTCGAGAGACATACAGGTCTCTCCAGCAGGTCCTATTTATGTTGCAGGCCAGGTTATGGTCCCTGGAGCGGGTGACCCTTGTGCCATTTGACTTGCAAATGTGTAACATTTCCATGAGGTTTTGGATCAGAGATTTCTCTACAGGCTATGCACAAGTCTTTGCATGAATATATGCTGCCTTATATGGTTAAACTGCCTTATGTTTGAGACAGTTCAGATTTCTTGACAAAATTGTTGGACCTGCAGTGGTTTAATGAAATGTTTTTCATTAGTATTGATGTTATTTGTTTAACCCAGCCACTGGGGATGCACAAGCCAGTGCATTTCTTTGTGCCGGTCCCAAGCCCGGATAAATGGGGAGGGTTGCATCAGGAAGGGCATCCGGCGTAAAATTATGCCAGATCATACATGCAGACAAAAGTACACATATACATACCGGATCAGTCGAGGCCCGGGTTAACAACGACCACTAGTACTGCTGGCCAACAGGGTGCTGGCGGAAATTGGGCTACTGTTGGCCGAAGGAGGAGAAGAGGCAGAAGGCACGGCCGAAGGTAGGTAAAGGCTAGGACTGTGATAGTGAGGGTCGGAACTTTGGATGTTGGCAGTATGACTGGTATAGGGAGAGAGCTAGCTGATATGATGGACCGAAGGAAGGTTGGTATATTGTGCGTGCAAGAGACCAGATGGAAGGGGAGCAAGGCTAGGTGCATTGGAGGGGGGTTCAAATTGTTTTATCATGGTGTGGATGGGAGAAGAAATGGAGTAGGCATTATTCTGAAGGAACAGTATGCTAAGAGTGTTTTGGAGGTGAAAAGAGTGCCAGATAGAGTGATGTTTATGAAGCTGGAAATTGATGGTGTAATGATGCATGTTGTTAGTGCATATGCTCCACAAGTTGAGTGTGCGATGGATGAGAAAGAAACATTTTGGAGTGAGTTGGATGAAGTGGTGATGACTGTACCCAAGGGTGAGAGACTGGTGATTGGAGCAGATTTCAATGGGCATGTTGGTTGGTGAAGGGAACAGAGGGGATGAGGAAGTGATGGGTAGGTATGGTGTTAAGCAAAGGAATGCAGAAGGTCAGATGGTAGTGGATTTTGCGGAAAGGATGGACATGGCTGTGTTGAATACGTATTTTAACAAGAGGGAGGAGCATAGGGTGACATACAAGAGTGGAGGAAGATGCACACAGGTGGATTACATCTTATGTAGAAAGCCCAGTCTGAAGATGATTGGAGACTGTAAAGTGGTGGCAGGGAAAAGTATAGTTAGGCAGCATAGGATGGTGGTTTGTAGGATGACATTGGTGATCAAGAAGAGGAGGATGAGTGTGAGGGCAGCACCAAGGATCAAATGGTGGAAACTGAAAAATGGTAATTGTGAGGTGATGTTCAGGGAAGAGTTAAGACAGGCACTGGGTGGCAGTGAAGAGTTACTGAATAGCTGGGTAACTACAGCAGAGCTAGTAAAGGAGATGGCTAGAAAGGTGCTTGGTGTGACATCTGGAAAGAGGAAGGAGGACAAGGAGACCTGGTGGTGGAATGAAGAAGTACAGGAGAGTATACGGAGAAAGAGGTTGGTGAAGAAGAAGTGGAATTGTCAGAGAGATGAAGAAAGTAGACAAGAGTATAAGGAGATGAGGTGCATGGCAAAGAGAGAGGTGGTGAAGGATAAGGATAAGGCGTATGATGAGTTGTATAAAAGGTTGGACACTAAGGAGGGAGAAAAGGACCTGTACCGATTGGCTAGACAGAGGGATTGAGCTATTAAAGATGTGCAGCAGGTAAGGGTGATAAAGGATAATGAGGGAAATGTACTCACAAGCGAGGAGTGTGTGTTGAGCAGATGGAAAGAGTACTTTGAGGGGCTGATGAATAAAGAGAATGAGAGGAAGAGAAGGTTGGATGATGTGCGGATAGTGAATCATGAAGTGCAGTGGATTAGCAAGGAGGAAGTAAGGATAGCTATGAAGAGGATGAAGAACGGAAAGGCTGTTGGTCCAGATGACATACCTGTGGAAGCATGGAGGTGTTTAGGTGAAATGGCAGTGGAGTTTTTAACTAGATTGTTTAATGAAATCTGGGAAAGTGAGAGGATGCCTGAGGAATGGAGAAAAAGTGTTTTGGTATCAATTTTTAAGAATAAGGGTGATGTGCAGAGCTGTAGTAACTACAGAGGGATTAAAATGATCAGTCACAGCATGAAGTTATGGGAAAGAGTAGTGGAAGCTAGGTTAAAAAGGGAGGTGATGATTAGTGATCAGCAGTATGGTTTCATGCCAGGAAAGAGCACTACAGATGCGATGTTTGCTTTGAGAGTGTTGATGGAGAAGTACAGAGAATGTCAAAAGGAGTTGCATTGTGTCTTTGTGGTTTAGAAAAAGCATATGACAGGGTGCCTAGAGAGGAGATGTGGTATTGTATGAGGAAGTCGGGAGTGTCAGAGAAGTATGTAAGCATGGTACAGGATACGTACGAGGGTAGTGCGACAGCGGTGAGGTCTGCGGTGGGAGTGACGGATGCGTTTAAGGTGGAGGTGGGATTACATCAAGGTTCTGCTATGAGCCCTTTCTTATTTGTAATGGTGATGGACAGGTTGACAGACGAGATCAGACAAGGAGTCCCCATGGACTATGATGTTTGCAGATGACATTGGGATCTGTAATGAGAGTAGGGAACAGGTAGAGGAGACCCTGGAGAGGTGGAGATATGCTCTAGAGAGAAGAGGATGAAGGTCAACAGGACTAAAACAGAATATATATGTGTGAATGAGAGGGAGGATAGAGGAATGGCGAGGATGCAGGGAGTAGAGGTGGCGAAGGTGGATGAGTTTAAATACTTGGGATCAACAGTTCAGAGTAATGGTGAGTGTGGAAGAGAGGTGAAGAAGAGAGTACAGGCAGGATGGAGTGGATGGAAAAGAGTGTCAGGAGTGATTTCTGACAGACGAGTACCAGAAAGAGTGAAAGGGAAGGACTACAATAGGATAGTGAGACCAGCTATGTTATATGGGCTGGAGACAGTGGCATTGACAAAAAGGCAGGAGTCAGAGCTTGACGTGGCAGAGTTGAAGATGTTAAGATTTGCAGTGGGTGTGACGAGGATGTACAGGATTAGGAATACGTATATTAGAGGGTCAGCCCAGGTTGGCAGGTTTGGAGACAAAGCCAGAGAGGCAAGATTATGTTGGTTTGGACATGTGCTGAGGACGGATGCAGAGCATATTGGGGAAAAAGATGCTAAGGATGAAGCTGCCAGGTAAGAGGAAGCCTAAGATAAGGTTTATGGATGTGGTGAGAGAGGACATGCAGGTGGTTGGTGTGACAGAGCAAGATGCAGAGGACAGGAAGAAATGGAAACAGTTAATCTGCTGTGGCGACCCCTGGCGGGAGCAGCTGAAAGAAGAAGATTGATGTTGTTTGTTTCTCTACAAGTATTCAAAGACAATGTGGCTTAGAAGCAGTTAAATATTTTATAGGCCAAAGTCCTGAATCATATTACATTATGGAGTTATTAGATTTCTTGCCTGAGTAACAACTTTTTTGTCTTTAATGACCACATTTATAAGCAAATACAAGGCACTGCAATGGGGGCATCTTTTTCCCCCATGTATGGTAATTTGATGATAGGTCTCAATGAATTGGAATATTTATATCACAAAACTTTTTTTAAGAAAAATGTTGTAAAATATTTTAGATTCATAGATGATTTGTAAAGGAGGGCAGGGTGAAATTGATAGGTTTATTGGGGAATTACAAAACAATAGATTCAATCTCTCTTTTGATGGCCTACAGGTAGGCAAGTATACTACATTCTTGGATTTAAAGTTAATTCTAGAGGAGAATAATGTATTTCGTACAACAGTACACAGAAAATTTGAAAATGGCAATCAGTATTTAGAGGGCAGCAGCGGTCACCCGATACATACTGTAACTTCTCTCCCTTATGGAAAATGTTTAACGTTAAGAAGATTGTCTAATAATGATAGCGACTTTTTTAGAGAAGTGGATGCAATGTATGCTATGTTTAGATCTAGAGGCTATAATAGTCAGTACAAATGGCAATAGATAAGGTTACAACTGAATTCTCTGATAATAAACAAAGGAATGTTTTGGAAATCAAAATGTTGGGGGGGGTAATAATGACAGAAGACAGATATATTTTGTTTCTACATATGGAACCTTTAGCACCATTTTGATTGATTTGGTGAAGTACTACTGAAAATATTTAATGAATTCAGCAGACTTAGCTGCATTAATTTCTTCTAATTTGGGTATTTTTTTAGAAGAGGTCGAAATTTAAAGAATACCCTGGTGCATAATAGATTTGAATTTCCTATGTATAGTGGGAATATTAGCAATGTGAATATGATGGGTACATATTCTTGTGGCCATTGTAAGGTACGTAATCATGTAGTTAGAACTTTTCCATATATTAATGGTCATGTGTATTACCCTAATAAAAGATGTACCTGTGAGACTGAGGGGATTATTTATGCCCTGCAATAAACCTGTGGTATGATATACATAGGTGAAAGCAAAAGGAAATTTAAAATAAGGCTTCAGGAACATCATAAAACAAAAAGAAGAGAGGCCTGTGATTAAACATTTTATGTTATGTCACAATTCGAATCCTGAAGATTTAAAAAGCTACTATTTTAGAGAAAGTTCCAACTGGTTTTTATTCTGAGAATTTGTATAAAAAGAAGTTAATTTATAAGGGAAGTATTTTTACTTTAAAATACAACACTGTCTCCTCGGGGACTTAACTTGGAGACTGTTAATTTAATATGTAATTGGTTGATTGTTTAATTGTGATGTGTATTTAACTGAAGATGTATTTCTGTCAGTTTGTACTCCTTGAAGGTTTTGCCAAAGCGCTGAAGAGTGATTAAAGTCAAGTTTCTTGGTTCCTGCCTGTTGTCTTTTTTCCATTTTATTTCATTTTTATAATATTTTATATTGTATGCACAGATTTGCCTTTATTTATGGCTCTGGTGATGTTTTCAAAGTGTCCAACAGGTTTAACATGGCATGACCTGGCTTTGACAAAACCAAACTATTTTGGATCAAGGGTTTGGAGATCACCTATATCCCTATTTATAAGGTCCATGATGATTCATTCCATGGACTTACAGAAAAGGCATATTAAGCTTATGGGTCTGTAGTTCCCAGGGTCTGCTGCTGTACCTCTTTATGAAGGGGGATGACTGTTACTGTTTTCCATTTGGTAGGTACAAAACCAGTACTCAAGCTGTGGTTGAAGACAGTACCTAATGGAGTTGCTAACTCATTTAAAACACAACCTGGGATGCCATCCGCTCCCACAAAAGCAGTTTTTTTGGCCTTTGAGAGCGCATTAATGACTTGCTCTTTGGAGTTGCAAGGTGGGGGAGATGTAGAGGGAATGCTTTGTGGAATATTTGAAGGGGACAGGGGGTTAAAATTTTCACCAAACCTGTCAGCTAACAGGTTAGCTATTTTCGCAAGATTAGTGTGTGTGATGCCATCCAATGCTAATTCAGCAGACATCTGGGTCATCCCTTTTAGGTAGCAGATATAGCTGAAGACACTCCACAATATATATTTTACAGTATAAGATAAATGCCTTAATATTTAGGTGTGGAGAGTCTAATTCCTATATTTATTTATTGAATATTATGCTATATTTAAAGTTCAAGAGTATACTGACTTGTAATAGGAATGGTTTCATGAAGTGTTACACCGCAATGTCTATGTTATAATAAGTTCTTAAGGAGATGTGGCTGTACCACTGTCTTAAGTGGATAATATTAAAACAGGTTTAATTGTAGAAAACATATAATGCAAGATAAAGAAAAAGTTTGATTGTAGTACACTTATTTTGAAAACTGTTGATGTGGCAGGCAGAATTTATATTCTGTGGTAGTTTTTGAATATTTGCAGTGGTAAAAGAAGGAATATTTGATTCATGACTAGAGCTCTTAATAAATACACTGGTACAAAACAGAAAGGTTATTTTTGAGCTAGAATTTTAAGTAACTTTAATTTAAGCTTGACTAAAGTGTTCACCCTCCTCACTTACTAATTATCATATTTGCATAGCTTTGTGACCATCCTTCTTGGGTGAGGAACATATTTTTTATATGTAACAGTCTGAGAAATGGGAACTTGTCTTGATCAAGTATGTTTAAAGATGATTTCATAGACTAGACGAATGAATGAACTGTTTACTGGATACTAGTCATGTTCAGGTTGCTTATGTTTTACAAGAACAATTTAGGGAGGCAGTGTGATACTCAAACATGTGGGATAGTCTTCCACTTCAAGAAATTTGAATTCAATTTCCTTTTTTTTTTTTTAATTATACAAGTCAAATTGGGACTATGTTAAATAAATGAACGCTTAAAATGTCGAGTACAACATACTCGAACACTTTTAAGCGAATGTTTAACCAACAGCCCCAAATGTCGTAATTCAGAATATCGAAAAGTTTTGTTTGGCTACCTCCTCCTTCCAAGTGCTGTAGGACACTACACCAACTGAAACTAAAAGAAATGTGAATATGTATGCGATGCACTCAACACCATGTCGTGTATCACACCAATAGACAGAATATATACACCAATGATAAACAAACGTTTCCCTTTAACTATAAATGAATGTGTACTACTACAAACGACAAACATAAACCCAAGTGCTGTTGGTAATGAACTTCAGTGTATGCGTTACACTTTCAACAGTACCGCAACTGCACGAAGGAGATCCTGTGTATTACAATCCTCTTTGTGTTGCAGGATATGTTGCAACCTTTCACATCTGTACAGTGTTTTCCTTTTCTTAGGAGATGGGGGACATCAAGACTGCAAATTCAATTGGATTTTGTCAACCCTGTTCTGCTCTCTGACTAGCATGCTCAACACAGACGGAATATCACATATCCGCCGACCTAGCAAACAGCGGATACGTCTGTGCCATCCTTCCACTTGATTTTGTGTGCGAGGCAAGGAAAGAGCATTTAAGTCACACACATTCCAAAACTCTATGCTAAACATGGCATGGAATCTAGACACACAGGATAACCTAGTGTTCTGTTCCCTAACCCAACCCAACCCAAAACGTACGTATCGGAAAAGTACGATAACAACTTCCCTTTACTGAGGAAAGTCTCAGATAACTCCATAAATGCTGGGACAACCTCCTGTACTTCTAAGAAAGCCAATGCAATAAGCTTTTTAACACATCTGGAAATGTACAGATTTACCATACAACGCTGATAACCCCAAGTTTTGTATCTTTCTCCAGATAGCCTGACTAAAATAGAACAGACCGCTCTTCAAACGTACATTTGGAAAGTTATGCTTTATACTATGAAGAGCTGCCATCTCAAAGTCAGACAAAATAAATCTGACAGATAACATAAGGTTAGCTGTAGTCATTAATTCTGAAAGGCAATTCCACATATAGTTGTAACATTTATACGATTTCGTAGTCATGAGACAGAACACTAAAGGGACGCACTTAGTATTTCCACCAAATGTTATGAGGCCATGGATGCTGTACAGCTGCCTGCAAAAGCGACCTTTTGTAAGAAAAGCGCCATCCATAAGCCACATAGGTGATGTACTTAAATCTCTAAGGTTTTCCATGGTAGATAAAACTAGGACATGTATCTTATTTGTAATATCATACATTCTCTTATGGACGAATGACCCTTCCTTTAATGTACATTTGCTGGGGTTTATGCTTTCTAAGCTTGTATACACAGAGACATGACTCCTAACCACACTACGGCGAACTCTATGTACTTGCTGCAGCATGGCTTTCCTAGGTGGTAAAGCAGAGTTTTCTACAGCGGTAGATGCACAGATATCATCAACAACCAGTGCTGGAGTATCCCTACATATACGAGCACTTTCCTTCAATTTACTACAAGCAATATACTTTTGCACCTCACATACATCTGAAGCATAGTGATGCCCTGTACATTTAAGAAGTAGTTCACCATTAATATCCTTCTGTGTTACTGCATGCCCTTTACAACTGTCTCTTAATTTGACTTTGCAACAGTACCTTCTACCTTTCATCACCTTTTCTAGGCTGTAGAGGTAGCCATCTATCTGCAGCATTTCCCTTCCTTTTTGGGACTTTACACAATAATAGTCCCCTACAACACCAGGTGAGAAGCAGTTTGAGGTAGCCATAGCTTTACGCTCTGCCGAAGCATCACAACCGGCAATTTGTCGGAACTGATTTTATATGCATTGCAGCAATGTAAGTAATGTGTATTTGCATTTTCTGGCCATTCTGATATGTTTAATTGTGTTTCGTATTGAACTTAGTACATACCTCAGTGTAGTGCGATGGTTTCATGCTTACACTTCAGTGCTTACTTTTATTTACATTATGCTTGGCTGGCGTAACTTACATGATGTAAAACGTCACATATTTCAGTGCTGGCCAAACAAAATATTTCTGAACTCCTTTCTCTGACATTTGGAGCTGTCGAGTAAATAAATGTTCACTTAAAAGTGTTCAAGTATGTTGTACTCGACATTTTAAGCATTTGTTTATTTAACATAGACTCATCAAATCAACTTTTGGCTGATGGGTAGAACTCACTAGTTCATGAAGGAATCTTAGGTGCATAGCAGACTGACTGATATAAACTGTGGTTCGGCTGAAAAGTGGCATTTTAAAACACATACATATCATATAGACGATTATCATGAACTAATGTTTTAAATGCCCTCCACAGATAAGGTGAACCTGGGGGTTGACAGTTAATCAAGGGTGATCTATTAATTTGATGTGTATTCTATAGACTTAAATCACTTTCTGGATTAAATTACCTCAGAAGAAATTCATTCCAAAAAAGAGATGAGACAAGCTTATTCTTACAAAGACTTTACGGTTCAGAAAACACTGGATTTATCTAGACAGCAAAATTTGTTAGACATGTATGATGTAATAAACTGGGAATATGATGTGGATTACACAAAGTTAGTAAAGATTTCCACAAGGGGAGTAATTCAGGATGGTAGTCTGTGGAATATCAGCAGGTCATAAGGCAACAGGCTGGGTGGTGGATTGCTTGTAAGGTGGTAAATAGTTTAATGTAACGTTAGAAGGAAGTGTCATACATAAATGTTAAGATAATAAAGAACATGTTTCTATCACAATTACATACTGAAATTAATCTAGCTTTAACATTTGTCCTATCTCCTTTTCTTTTTCTTCTGTTATGGTAAAAGGGTTTAACTGGGTTCAATGAAGAGGTGTTTTTCAAGGAAGAAATGACTTCTTAGTCAAAGTGGACGCTTTAGTAAATATCAAGTGCTGGTAAAGATGTACATTTTTTTCCTGACAGCAAAAGGTACCTTAATTGAGAAAGAACAGGATGGGAATTGATGCAACTTCTGTGATATGAAAAAGGGATGGAAATGTGTTTTGCCAGCAGGGCTAGCCACCTGGCTGTGTGAAAATTGGATCTCAGTAGTGGTCACTGTTGATGTGACACCCTGACCCCATGCAAAAACTGGGAAAAAAGTGGGTTGATGCCATTAATATTAAGTAGTTAGATTCATTTTCTTATACTGACACTGCAGTGCAGTATAAGAGGAGTGATGAACTCCTGAGTGTCCCATCCTCTGGATGAGACATTAAACCAAAGTCTCATGTGCCTGAGTTGGCGGTTGCTCAGGAGGAAGCAAAGATGTTACAGCAGTCATCAAAAAGGGTAGGGGTCCTTTCTTTACATACAAAAATAAGTCATCTAGAAAATACTTACATATTTACAAGTGTACAAAGAGATAGACATTATATATATATATATATATATATATATATATATATATATATATATATATAGGTTCACTTCAAAATCCTGAAAGCTCAAAATCCTAAATCTCAAAATCCTGAAAGCTCAAAATACTGAATCTCATAATACTGAAAAATATACAGGACACCAACACTGACTGTATTACAGCAGAAATACATACAAAAACAAAGAAAAGATAAACCATATCAGTCTAAACCAACTATAAGCAGGGGGGCAAAGCCTCCCTGTATCCCCCACACCCCCTGCTACTTAAATAGATCAACATCAAGATCGCACTTCACGATACTAAGATGAGTTATGTTGTAATATAGTACATTAAAAGTGAACATGACTAAGGTTACAACAGGTAGTATGCAGCATATAATGGTATGTTTGCCATTTTCTTCTGTGAAGTGCGATCTCAGAGTTGCTATATTTAAGTAGCAGGGGGTGTGGGGGGTGCAGACCCCCACATGGGGAGTGCAGGGGGGCTTGCCTCCCATTTTATAACTGTAGATGAGTAATAATGTTTCTGTATATATTTCTGCTGCAATACAGTCAGTGTTGGTGTCCTGTATGTTTTTCAGTATTATGATTGGGGACCCAGGGGTTGGAGGGTGGCCTAATGGTTAAGGTGTTTGCCTTGCAAACACAAGGTGCAGGGTTTGAGTCTCACAAGGGATAATTGGCTAGGCTTAAAATGGCTCAAAAGGGCAGTTAACCTATGAACTATCCTATGAACTTATGAGATTCAGGATTTTGAAGTGAACCCATATATATATATATATATATATATATATACATACACATGCATACATAAACACACACATACACATCTATATTATACACACACACACACATATATATATATATATATACATATATATATATATATATATATATATATATATATATATATATATGTCTATATACACACACAAATATGTTGACACAATCATGCAAATTTTCATCCCTGTTAGACCCCCCCACTCCTTTTTCCATAACCACCATCTGATTTTCTTAATACTGGTGCTAAAATCCATTTACCATTAAACATAATTTCATTTATTCTTTCATTCCATATAAACCATATAATATAAAATAAGATCTTATCTATTCTTTTAACATATTCTTCACTTCTATTCTTATAATATCCATATTTAATCATATCCAGGTTTATTTTATTTGGAGGAACACTGACTTTCAACAAATTTTGGAATTTGGATTAAATATTAAAAAGAATGAAGGGGAAGAAACAGTGATTAATCATAGTATAGCATCTTGTTTAGACACGACTTTGAATAACTCCAGTATTTCATCTATTATTAAAAAGAAAGTACAGTTTTGTACCTACCATAAATGTAGATGTCCGAACTGGATAGCATCTGCAGTCATAACAACTGGGTTGTCCTGTCGTCAGGCAGCCCTTCGGTCGGCCGGATTCCAAAGTCCGGGTCCGGCTTCGGCTGATGTCGCACTTCACCCGACGTCATCTCTGCTGGTCTTCGGGTATAAAGGCATCAGCCGACGCCATTTTCCTCAGTGTTTCTTGCCCCAGATGCCAGTTGCCCTCTTGGAAGGCTACATTTTGGGTAAATGCCAATGTTTCCAAAAAGATAGAAGGCAAACACAAAAAATAAGCATGTATGTACATATATACAAACAAATACACCATAAGAGACTCCCCCCACCAGCTAGCTATTAGGAGGGTAAATACCCTAGGAGTACCACAGAGGGGAAGGAGGGAGGGTAATCCTGACTGCAGATGCTATCCAGTTCGGACATCCACATTTATGGTAGGTACAAAACTGTACTATGTCCTTCATGGATGCATCTGCAGTCATAACAACTGGGTAGAATACCACAGCCAACTAGGGAGGAGGAAGAATAGATTATGGTGTGGTTAGGATCCCTTGCAGTACAGCAGTGGCAAACCCTGCTCGGGATCTGGAATACAGAGGTAAATTATAATGCTTGGCAAATGTATGCACGGAGGTCCAAGTAGCCGCCTCAATAATGTCCTTGGTTGCCACTCCTCGTAAGAAGGCTGTGGTAGTGGCTGTTGCCCTTGTAGAATGAGGCCTTATGTTCTGTGGAATTGGTTTTCCATGGAAGGAGTAACAGAATCGTATGCAATTTCCTATCCATTTGGAGATTGTCTGTTTGGAAATTGCTTTTCCTTCCCTTCCTGTTGCATAGGCTACAAAAAGCTGGTCAGTTTTTCTGTTACTTTTTGTTCTGTCCAGGTAGTAGCGTAGCTGTCTATGTACATCCAAGGTATGCAGCATTCTTTCCGCTCTGTTTTGTGGGTTGGGGAAGAAGGTAGGTAGGTGGATTGCCTGGTTTAAAGACACTCTGGATACCACCTTAGGCATAAATGTAGGATTAGTCCTCATGGACACTCTATCTTGGTGGAAGATTAGGAAGGGTTGTACTGCCATTAGGGCCTGAAGTTCAGAAACCCTCCTTGCTGAGGTTATTGCCAGTAGGAAAGCAGTTTTCCATGATAGATGCTGTAGGTCTGCTGTTGCTGCTGGTTCAAAAGGTGAGTGTCAACTTTTCTAGCACAAAGTTCAAATCCCAAGCTGGCAATGGTGGTTTCCTAGGAGGTTTTACATTCTTGATCCCTCTGAGGAACTGCCTGAGTAGAGGATGTGAGAAGACAGGTGGATCAAAGCTGTATTCTGCTGAAATAGTTGATGCATGTATCTTGATGGAGGAATAGGACAGGCCTGTATGTAGAAGCTCTGCCAAGTACTCCAGAATGTTAGCAATATCTATATTCGACACATCTTTTCCTCTTTCAGCACTCCAAATGACAAACCTTTTCCATTTCCCTGCATAGTTCCTTCTTGTTGAAGGTCTGCGGGCTTCAAGGATAATGTCTGTAACCCTTTGGGAAAGATCTGGATTAGTTGCTGCTATGTGATGTTCCATGCATTCAGTTGCAACGTTTTTAGGTTTGGATGCATGATGCTGTAGTTGTTCTGAGTTAACATCAAAGGCATCAGGGGTATTGACCACATTTTGTCCCGAGACATGCTCCTCAGCAATGGGTACCAGTGTTGTCTTGGCCAGTTCGGAGCTATCAGGATTATCCTTGGACGTTCCTCCTTGATTTTTAGTAATACCTTGTGTATCAAGGGAAGAGGTGGGAATGCATATGTTGTCAGACCTTTCCAGCTGAAGGAGAGCGAATCCACTTTCCATGCAAGTGGATGGAATGTCCTTGTGCAGAATTTTTTGAGCTGGTGATTGAGAGGGAAGCGAATAGATCTATCTGTGGCATTCCCCATTTCTTTGCGATGGTCTTGAAGATGTCCGGGTGTAGCATCCATTCGTGAGCATCCGAGGTGCTTCTGCTTAACATGTCTGCTAGAGTGTTCTCCTTTCCCGGTACAAATATTGCCTGTAACTGGATGTTGTAGCTGAGTGCCAGGTTCCAAAGGTCCAAAGTCAATCTGCATAGGGGGTATGAATGAGTGCCTCCCTGTTTGTTGATGTACCACATGACTGTGGTGTTGTCTGTCCTTATCATCAAATGTCCTTCTTTGAGAAATGGTCTGAATTTTTGGATTGCCAGTTTTACTGCCAGAATTTCTTTTAGGTTGATGTGCAGGTGAAGCTGGTCCTGTCCACAATCCTTGTATGCGCATTTGTCCAGCATGTGAGCCCCCATCCTAGGTCTGAGGCGTCTGTTGTGATGGTTTGGCTTGCTTGATAGTTGTGAAAGGGTAGGCCTGGGTTTGACTGGCATGCTTGAGCCCACCATAGGAACTCCTGTTTTAGGCATGGGATTAGTGGAATTTCTGCTTCTAGGCTGTGCCTGTGTTGGGACCATAAATTCTTTAGGTACCACTGTAGTTTTCTCATATGCAGTCTGGCATGTGGAACCAAGATTATGCATGATGCCATGAAGCCCAAGGCCTGCAGAACTTTTCTTGCTGTTAGCTTGTTCTGTTTTGTTAGTGCCAAGAAGTAAAGAGGGAGTTCTTTTGTTTTCTGCAGTTAGGAATGCCATTTGTTTTACTGTGTCCAATTCCGTGCCCAAGAATGTCCTTGTTTGGGATGGAATCAGCCTTGACTTTTGTAAATTGACTGTGTATCCCAGTGCTTGTAGCAAGTAAATGACCCTTTGTAAATCTGTTGTCAGCTTGCTTTTGTTGTCCCCTTGTAGCAGGCAGTCATCCAGGTATGGATAAATTTGGATTCCCTGTAGTCTGCATGGGCGATTACTGATGCCAGGCATTTTGTGAATACTCTGGGCGCAGTAGATAAGCCAAAGGGCAATGCTGAGAATTGATAGTGCTCTGATCCTGCAAGAAATCTGAGGTATCTTCTGCAAATTGGTCGAATGGGGACGTGCAGGTATGCCTCCTTGAGATCTAGAGTTACCAGCCAACACTCCTTGCCCAGCATGGGAAGAAGTTGCTGTAGGGTCAGCATTTTGAATTTTGGGACAATGATGTATGTGTTTAAGGTGGACAGGTCGAGAATAGGTCTCCAACTTTTTGCCTTTCTTGGAACTAGGAATAGTCTGGAGTAGAATCCTTTGCCTTGTTCTGTTATTGGTACTCTTTCCACAGCTCTCATCTTTGTTAATTGCATTATCTGCTGTAGAGCTTCTGGTTTTTGATTTGGAGGCAGGTTTGGCATTCCTCTTTTGACTGGTAAAGTGTGGAAGTGGAACCGGTAACCTTGGTCTATGGTTTGCAAAATCCACTTGTCTTTTGTGATATTGTGCCAGTTCTTCGAAAATAAGGTTAATTTTCCGCCTAATGGTGCTGCTATTTGTTCCCTGGTAGGCGGAGTTAGAATCAAGTCACTGTGATTGTCCTGTTGTAGTGGTAGTGGCTGTGCCTGTGCCTCTGTTATTACCTTGCCACTGTCGTCCTCTGTAGGCAACCCCTCTGGATTGATTTCTGCCTCTGGAACGTCTATTCCTGCCCCTTTGCGATCTTGTGGAGTCAGGAAAGGACCAATTTTCGCAGGCCAGTTCCTGCTAAACCTTGGGGGCTGAACCTGCAAGAAATCTTTAACCGTTTGTACAGATTTTGCCTTTTCTTCCATTTTCTTCATTACCTGCTGGGCAGGTGTACCAAACAAACTGGCCTTATCCATAGGAGCATCTAATAACTTAGCTTTAACATGATCCGGTAAGACCTGTTCCTTCAGCCATGCATGTCTTCTTATCACTGTGCCAGTCATGGCTGATCTAAATGAAGCCTCCAGTGCATCATAGCCACATTTTAAGGAATGGTTACTAACCTGTTGTATGTTATTTACCATTTCTAATACATATTTCTTATCTATAGAGTCATCAGAGGATAGTTTTTTAGTTAACTGATCAAGCATAAACTCTTGGTATTGTATCATGTGAAACTGACAGTTTAAAGCTCTAGCTGAGAGAGTAGCAGAGGTGTAAACTTTTCTGCCCCATCTGTCTAAAGACCTGGCTTCCCTTTCAGAAGGAATAGGGTTTTTGCTGTGGTCGAGGCTACTGCCTTAGGCCCCTGGGATATAGTTTCGGGTCTGCAAGTGGGGCCTTGTATAGGTGATGATGAGTGTCTGGCACCCTGTAAAATCTATCTGGTTTGGCAGGGGCTGGAGGTAAGGAATCTGGTGCAGTGCAGACATCATTAAATGCATCGTCCACAACAGAGAGGACAGGAGGTATAGCTAAGGGCCTGTGTTGTGGTAGGTGCAGAAAAGTCCTAAGTCTTTTCTGGAATCTGAGAAATCCTGTTCCTGCCATTGGAATTGTTCTCTCATGGCATGTAAGGTTTCCCAAAGAGAATTCTTCTGGTGGAGAAGCAGCTGGAATGGATTCTTCAGCATCTGAGTCTTCATAATTGGAGAAAGGAGCCTCTGGCTGGTCTGTAATATCTGAGTCATCCATAGAATCATCAGAGGACACAGGCTCGGGGCTCTGCTCTAGGTCTCTTTTCTGGGGCTGAGAGGCCCTGTCTGGGTGAGATTGAGATCCCCTAATTAAGGATATTAAATCTTCTGCCAGAGTAAGCATTTGTGAACTAGAAGTGGGCCTGGTTGAGGGGGGTTTAACAGGCACTGATTTAGTAGATTTGGCTGCTTTAGCCCTGGCAAAGGCCTTAATAGACATGGCTGCAGGAGGCCTAGCAGCACCACGTGCTGGGGTAGAGACATCCAAAGGGATGGTGTCTGATAAGTCACTAGTAACCACTGTTGTAGGTAAAATTTCTGAGGCCGATTCAAGTAAAGTAGCCGGAACCTCAGTAGTAGTCATTGATTCGCTGTACTTTGATCAGTTTTCTCGGTTTCGGCTGAAACCGAGACACTCGCGGTTTGCTTAACCATGGTTTCGGCCGAAACCGCGGACCGCGAGTGTCGGTCTTTTTCTTTGCGTTTTTTAACAATTTGGGTAGTCGGAGGATCCGACGGCATAATGTACGCAAAATCTGAGCCGAAAAACTGTTCAGCAAACTCCGACCGACGCCTAAGCGTTGCCGGTTGAATGAAGCACAGGCGAACAGGCTGCTACGTCGTGGTCTGGGCCTAAACAAGGCAAACAGTAAGAGTGGAAATCTTTATGAGGTATTTGTTTCCCACAAGTTAAACAGTTATTGACTTTTTCTGACATCGGCTGAGGCAAGAAAGAGTCCCCAACGGGTACTTAGCTTTTAGAAGTCTTGAAGGAGTATTCGGTAGTAGTAATCTCTGGATCTGACCGACCGGCACTTGCGAACAGCTTCTGCTTGGGCGCCACGGCAAGAAAGACTGAGGAAAATGGCGTCGGCTGATGCCTTTATACCCGAAGACCAGCAGAGATGACGTCGGGTGAAGTGCGACATCAGCCGAAGCCGGACCCGGACTTTGGAATCCGGCCGACCGAAGGGCTGCCTGACGACAGGACAACCCAGTTGTTATGACTGCAGATGCATCCATGAAGGACATCTGGGTATTACACAGAGTAATTCTGATCTAAATAAAGTCTTAGGTAACACTCCTAGATTCATTTTCAGAAATAGTTGTAATTTGAAAAGACTGTTGCATAGACATTCTTTTACTAATTCCCTGAGAATAGTTTCTAATAAGAACAAAGGTAGTATAAATGGGTCTATATTATCCCAACTAAAATTCACTTAAGTGAAATCCATTTCAGCGACACATATATCAAATATCGCAAAAGTGAATGGAGATCTCTGTAAGGAATTTTTCCCTTTACTTCAATGGAGTGCGATCTCGGAGTTGGTATATTTAAGTAGTGGGGGTGTGGGGGGTGCAGGGGGGCTTGTCCCCCTGCATAAAACAGTTAGTGATAGTTTTCGTCTGTTAGGTTTTTACTTTTGTTATTCGATATTTAAAACTTTCACTCACTATCTGTCGCTCAAATGGGTTTTAGGGAGTTTTCGTTGGAATAATAGACCCATATAAATGTGGGGATTGTTCGACTTGTAGGTTTGTTATGGAAGGTCCATTTATTAATTTGCCTTATTTAGATAAAACCATTTGTGTTCCTGGAGTTTTTACTTGCAAAACTGAAGGCATTGTATATATTAGTGTTTGTTCATTTTGTGTGAGTATTTATACAGAAATGTCCACTAGAAGTTTAGAAAAACACATCAAAGAACATATATGTTCTATAAAAGTCAAAAACCACAATAATGCTTTATTTAAGTACAGTTTAGTATGTAAAGAGAGCAAAAAGTTTTCATTTTCTATATACTTGAACATGTGCCAAAGGATCTTGGGGGGGGTGGATTACACGGATAAAGTGGAACACAGAGAAAAAACCTTTGGAGATTGGAATTAATGGCTGACAGACCCCCCCACCCCCCAGAATTAATGAGTGTATTAACTTAAAATGTTTCTTGAAAAATAACAGGTTAAAAGTTAATAAATCCTTATAAAAATAATGTTATATTTACACAAATTTCAAATGTGGTTTTATTGATCATTTAATTGATTAATGTTAATTAAAGGTGGTTAATGATGTGATTAAATTGATAAAATTTTGTATAAAAAGGGTGCTTTGAGCAAGGCTTGTTGTGCTGATTAAGTCTTTTAGACGAAAGTGAAGACTAAATATTTTTTATGCTAAATCTTGCTCCTGGTCTTTGTTATTCCAAATCTTGGTGGATTTTATTTGTCAACATAAATTCACTTGCTAAATACACTACTTTTTCCATCACTACTAAATTTATCAAATAAGCGTTTCTTCTGAATGATAATTTATGTTCACGAGAAAATACAAGTTTGTTTTGTTTCTTCTGTTTTTTTTTCCTACTGAATTCCACTTGGATCTTTATTCGCAAATTTTATACCAAACACAAACATTTCATTCAATGTACAAATATATACCCTTGATCTTTACTACGTCATCTAAACCTTTACTTTTCTCTTTATTTAAAGCCACCCTTATCCTCTCTAGACACTCATTTGTGCAAATTTTTACTTCTTTTATCCAAATGTTTTTTTTTGCAATTATTCTAATGTCATCTGCATATGTTAACAGAACTGGAATACTTAGCCCTTCACATATTATATACCCTACTTCCTTCATTTTGTAATTTATTTCACATACTATCATATTCATAACTAATGCAAATACTATGCAACTAATTGGACATCCCAGTCCTAATGCCACTCTTGTGTACCTCTTGGCTTAAACAGCCATTTACAAGTACTTTTACTTTGCTATTACTATATGCTGACATATATAATTTCCGAACTTTATCACTTATACCATATTCTTTCATTATTACCTATAAAATTTCATGTCCAGTTGTGTCAAATGCCTTATTGAGGTCTCCTATCATGATTTTCACTTTTTTTGTTCAGAAGATCACCCACAATTGTTCTAGTTATCATTAGCAATTCTTGACAACCCTTCCCTTTATACTATATATATGCTATTGTCCATATTTTCCATTTTAGTTTCAAATCTCTTCTGTATTATTTTCATAAAGATCTTATAATCATTATTATTCAATACTACTGGTCTCCAGTTAAATTATCTTCTATCTTTCTTCTTCCATATGAATTTAAGTATTCCATTATATAATTATTTATACATAAAACATTCATTTAACCATTTACTCAAAATATTTAAAAATATATTTTTTGCCAATCCCTTGAATTTGTATACATTTAATACCCTATTTCATCTGGGCCTGCAGCCAAATTAGAAGTTATGTACTTACCATAACGTTCCATCTGAGTAGGTGGATTCATTTGTCTGCAACCTGTGGGTTATGGATCCGATATCAGATCCGAACCGGCATGGTTTATCCAGCTATGGATCCGAGCTCTTAGCTCCTCCCCTCACCCATAATGCCCTGCTCTCCCTACATGATCTCAGATCGAGTTTGCCCTGTATCATAATACCCTAGAAATGGGTAACACATAATATGCAGGAAACTGACAAGGCCAGGGGGATAGGAGGGCGGGATGGTTGCAGACAAATGAATCCACCTACTCAGATGGAACGTGATGGTAAGTACATAACTTCTAAATCTGAAGTAGGAGATTCATTTGTCTGCAACCTGTGGGACAGAGTCCCCAGCTACCTGAATCTTGGGCGGCCGTCATGGAAGGATATTCCGAAACACCGTGGAGCCAAAGGATGCTCTACCTCTAGATGTGATATCCAGCTTGTAATGAGAAATAAAGGTATGAGATGAAGCCCAAGTGGCTGCTGAACAAATGTCATCCAGAGGAATCCTAGCTTTAAAGGCCGCTGAGGTAGAAACTGACCGGGTTGAATGGGCATGGACTCCCTCCGGTGCGGGCCTCCCAGAAGCTTGGTAAGCTAAAAGAATACACTGCGAAATCCAGCGTGACAAGGAGACTTTGGAAATTGGCTTACCCAGATTGAATTTGGCAAAGGAAATGAACAATTGGTCGGATTGCCTATGACCAGCTGTCCTGTTAAGATAAAAACGAAGCTGCCTGTGAACATCCAAGGAATGCAGCTTATATTCACCCTTGTTCTGATATTTAGGAAAGACAACAGGGAGGTTAATGGACTGATTAATGTTTGCTTCTGAAGCTACCTTAGGAAGAAAGGAGGGATTGGTCCTGAGGTATACGCGGTCCGGATGGAAGACCAAGTAAGGCGGCTTCATGGATAAGGCTTGAAGTTCCGAAACTCTTTTGGCCAAAGTAATGGCTACTAAAAAAGCAGTCTTGATGGATAAGAATTTAAGATCTACTGTGGCCGCAGGCTCTTAGGGGGGAGCGGTCAAGGCCTGAAGAACCAAAGAAAGATCCCATGGTGGAACCGCGTGCTTGACAGGGGGTCTAAGGAGAAAGGTGCCTTTTAGAAATATTTTACATAATTTGGCGGACATAAGCGGTCCAGAGTCATGACCGACATGATAGTGAGAAATGGCCGCAAGCTGCACTTTGACCGTGGAACTACTGGCACCATCATTAAAAAGAGTGGTAAGGAAGTCTAGCACCAGAGGAAGGGGAACTGTGAAGGGATCTAGACCCTGCCGCTCCGCCCAAATGGAGAATCGTTTCCATTTACTGCGGTAAACTTTTCTGGTAGATGGTTTATGAGCCGCTACCAGGATGGCCTTAACGGGGGACGAGATACTGGGAGTCCTAATTAGGAGTGGAACTGGAGCAGCCAAGCAGTTAGCTTCAGGTTGTCCAGATTCGGAGTTGGTAGGTTCGATGGGTGTGAAATCAGATCCGGAATGGGATCTAGAATCCAAGGTGGATTCACTGAGTGAGACCTTAGGTAAGGGAACCAGATCTGTCAAGGCCAGAATGGGGCAATGAGAATCATTCTGCACCCCAACTGAGAGGCTTTCTGAAGAACCTGGAGCATCAGAGGCAAAGGTGGGTAAGCGTAAAGAAGACCGGGAGGCCAAGCATGCACCAGAGCGTCTCTCGGGGAATCCCCTGGAGGAGGGATTAGAGCGAAAAAACTGTCGCACTTGGTGTTTAAGGGAGACGCAAACAGAACGCAACAAGGAGTTCCCCACTGTGTGAAGATACGTTTCGCTACTTGAGCATTGAGAGACCACTCGTACAGGGAGAGAATGGTGCGACTGAGCTTGTCCGCAAGGATGTTGGATCAACCCGGAATATGCATTGCGATGAGAAAGCGGTTGATGGAGATCGCCCATTCCCACACTCTCATGGCTTCTCGACATAAAGGATAAGACCTGGTTCCCCCCTGTTTGTTGATGTACCAGACCACCGACATGTTGTCTGACTTAATCGCAATTGTTCCCAGGGGAAGAAAGGCCTGAAGTGCTCGCAACGCCAAGAGCACTGCTCTCATCTCTAGAACATTGACATGCAGGGAGGTCTCTGAGTCGTTCCACGTGCCTTGGACCGTCCGGCCTGCATAATGCCCCCCCCACCCGAGGCGGGAGGCGTCTGTGGTCACCGTGGCGAGAGGGGGAGAAGCAGAAAATGGGCGGCCTCCGTGGAGATCCTGTGAATGGAGCCACCACAAGAGAGACCGTTTGCAAGCCTTGCTGATCGCAATGGGATGATGCAGAGGGAGAGCAAGGTAAGACCACTGAACTTGAAGTGTCCACTGAAGGACCCGCATGTTGAACCTGGCGAGTGGAAGAAGAGATATCACTGCCGCCATGGACCCTAGAGCCCTCAGGACCAATTCCACCGGAACTGAACTGGAGTGGAGGATGGCCCGCACCTGGAGTCGCAGATTCCGAACTCTGTCGGCTGTGAGAAAGGCTCTTAATTCCCTCGTGTCTAACCTGGCACCTATAAAATCTATCAACTGAGTAGGGGCCAGGTTGGATTTTGCTACATTTATTGTGATGCCCAGGCAGGGAGCTAGATGAAGAAAGGAGTCTCGCGCCAAGGATAGTAGATGCCTTGTTGGGGCGGTGAGAAGCCAGTCGTCCAGGTACGGAAAGACCTGCACCCCCTGAAGCCTCAGGTGGGCCGCAACCACTGCTAATACTTTGGTGAACACCCTGGGGGCTGTGGTGAGACCAAAGGGAAGGACCCTGAACTGGTAGTGACTGGCTCCCAGCCGGAAGCGAAGAAACCTCCTGGAACATCTGTCCATCAGTATGTGGCAGTACGCATCCTTGAGGTCTATAGAGCACATCCAGTGATTCTCTCCCAGAAGGGGGAGTATGGATTGTAAAGTGACCATCCGGAACTTCTCCTTGGGAACTGCCATGTTTAACAGGGACAGGTTTAAAATTGTTCTTTGGTCACCCATCTTTTTTGGCACTAAAAAGAACCTGGAGTAGAACCCTGATCCGGTCTGGTCTGGGGGGACGGGCTGGATGGCTCTTTTCCTCAGCAGATGGCCAATTTCTGCTGAAGCGGCCTCCCACTGACCGGGTGGAACGTCGGGGAGGGATTTTAGTTTTGGGATGTGATGAAAGGGGATCTTGTATCCTCTGAATATAATGCGGAGGACCCAGCGGTCTGATGTTATGGACTCCCATGCCGCTAGGTGCTCCGAAAAACTTCCCCCGACTGCCTCTAGAGTGGAGCAGTCGGGCAACCCCTCAGGGCTGCTGCGCGGGCCGTTCAGAGAAAGGTTCTCTGGACCCGAAATTCCTGGGAGCCCCTCTGCCCCTGGGGCGGCGTCCTCCCTGTCCTCCTCTGCCACGGAAGGACTGGTTGTCCAGAGCGGGTTGGGATTGCTGCGACTTCCGGAGCCACATCTTATTCTGGCCCTTTTGGTTCCTAGAGTAGGTCCTCTGGGGCACAGGGAAGCGGATTCAGACGGCAGACAGCGTCTTCCCGTCCTTTTTGCTCTGGGTCAAGGTGTCGTGAACCGTTTTGCCAAAAAGGGCAGAACCAACAAAGGGGGCGTTCGCGAAAGACACCTTGAAGGGCTCCGTGAAATCGCAATGGCAGAGCCAGGCCTGGCGTCTAGTGACTAGGCCTACTCCTGCAGCTCTAGCGGCTCCCTCAGTAGCATGGGACAGCAACCGCATAGAGGTATTCGTCACGGACCGAAGAGTGGCCATACGGTTGGAGTGCAAAAGTTTGTCCTCCTCCGACATGGACTCTGGGGGGGGGGGATGCAGCGTATTCCTTAATAAGATCGCGCTGCATCCTGATAACATGTGCCAGGTAGTTGAGCGCCCTTACTGAGAAGGTCGCTGAACTAAACATTCGCTTCCCTAAGCGGTCCATCATCCGAGACTCCTTGCTCGGAGGATGGACTGAGGGACTCTCCTGGGCGAGTTCCCTCTTGGTGGTTGCTGCCGTCAACATGGCATCTACCGGAGGCCCCTTACTCCAGTGGGCACGGTCTGCAGGGGGGCTAAGGATTCTGTCTGGCCTTTTGGGGATTGGCTCCACGGTGTCCGGTTCCTTCCACGCCCTGGTGGTAATAAGGTCCACCAGGGGGTCGGCAGGAGGGGGCACCCAAGAGGTAGATGTGCCCGCTTCAAATGCCTCCAAGAACACGGACTCGTCCGAGGAAGACTTAGGGGCAGACCACCCACCCCTTATGCGAAGCATTTCCATGATGTCTCCAAAGGAGACATCCTCGGGGGGTGATCTTGGGGAGCCTTCCCCTTCCTCCAAATCCGTGTCTTCAGTTAAAGACTCGGGGGAGTCTATGTGCCTCCTTTTACACGTATGCTTGTGAGGTGCTTCCTTGGGGGGGCTGTCCGAGGAGCCCTCGCAAGCAGTGTCTTGTTCCAATGGAACAGCTTGGGGCATTGAAGCGGGCTGTCCCAATGGCCGGATGGCGGAAGCCTGACCCAGTGCAGATGGAGCGCGGGAAGGAGCCGAAGCAAGGGGAGCCAGCCTCGACCAAAGGATCCGAAAGTCGTCTCCCCCTCGGATCCGAAGAGTGGATCGGAGCCGGCCCCGAGACACTCGGATCCGAGGGACCAGTGTGCTCAGACACAGACGGCGCCAAAGGCACACTGAGTCCCCCGGATCCGAAGCTCGGAGCCAGGCTCCGAGAGGTCAGATCCGAAACACTCGAGGGCAGGGTCGGATCCGAAGTACCTAGTACTATCGGCGCCGACCCACCCCCGGCTCCGAAGCTGCCCAGCTCCGAATGCTCCGAACCCGGGTAGCGGGTCGGAGAAGGAGCTATGGGCTTGAAAAATGGGGTCGAGCTCCCCCCCAGTGGGGGGGGGGAGGCAGGAGCACTCCCATCTGCATCTGGGCCTGGATGAACCTTCTCATCATCCGGTCCAGATCGGCGTCGGAAAGGCTATATGTAGACCTCGAAGAGGCTACCGAGGTAGGCCTTGAGTGCCGCCTCGATGGAGATCAGGTCTCCTCCTCCTCATGCCCCGGTGAAAAGCAGACCGGGGACCGGAGCCGAGGGGGGGGGAGCCAGCAGCCAAGGAGGCCGGAGAAGAAGCCCGCTTAGCTGGCGGGGCCAAAATGGAGGTCTCAGCCCGCCGCTTGTGGTGCTTCTCTCTCCGGTCCTTTTTTCTGGCCTCCCTCTCCTCAAACCTAGCAGTGGGAGGTTGAGTCCCAGGTGGAGGAGGGGGAGCAGGTGAGGAGGGGACTGAAGCAACAGTACCCACCACGGGAGCGGAGGCCGAAGCCGAGTCTGGGGGCAGAAGTCCCGCCAGGACCAGCTTCGACCTCCGATCCTTCAATGCCCTGGGGTTGAACCCTGCACAAATGGAACATCCAGAAGTGAGGTGTTCAACCCCAAGGCATCGAACGCACCGAATGTGGCCATCAGCAGGGGAAAGCTTATGGCCACACTCGGAGCACTTCGAAAAAATTGCTTTTGGGGCTTCTGACATAACTAAAGTTTTTTTTTTTTTTTTTTTAAACAACAAAAAAAAGACAAGTAATTAGTGCTAAACTAGCACACACACAAGGCCCCAAGTACAGACTCAAACAAAACTCCGAACCAGCGAGGGGAGGGGATTAAGATAAAATTTTAAAATTAAAATTTTAACCCAAAAATATCAAAAGATTAAAGGAAACCTAACACAATCACACAGAACTAACTATAAAAAAGCAATCTGACACTTTTTTAAAGAGTTTTAGAACACTTAGCTGAAGAGCTCAAGACGATCCAACTGGTTACCAGCACGGCAAACTAGATCTGAGGTCATGTAGGGAGAGCAGGGAATTATGGGTGAGGGGAGGAGCTAAGAGCTCGGATCCATAGCTGGATAAACCATGCCGGTTCGGATCCGATATCGGATCCATAACCCACAGGTTGCAGACAAATGAATCTCCTACTTCAGATTCTATATTTACTTGTCCTAATACTTTATCTAGCTCATTTAAAGAAATCTCATTTTCCAACTCTTTATTCTCTTTTCCTGTTAAAAAAAAAAAAAGTTACTTTCCATGTTTTTTCACTACCTTCTTTTTATCTTTAAACATTTATTGTACATATTGTGCTACACTATTCATAATCTTTTACTCAGATTTCTAGTTTTCTCATTACCCTACCATCTTCCTTTATTAATCTTCTTAAGTAGCTTGAAAAATACAGTTTTGTACCTACCATAAATGTAGATGTCCGATAGATATGCAACTGCAGTCATAACATATGGGTTGTCCTGCCTCAGGCAGCCCTCGGTCGGCCGGATTCCAAAGTCTGGGTCCGACGTCGGCTGATGTCGCATTTCTCTTCGATGTCAGGGCGGCTGGAGTATATAAGCATCAGCCAACGCCATCTTCTTCAGTGTTTCTTGCCCCAGATGCCAGGTGCCCTCCAAGGAAGGCTGTAATCAAATTGGAAGACAAAAATATGTTTCCAGACAACAAATAAGCAATAAACAGATACACCATAACAGATATCCCCAGCTAAGGATAACAGGGAGAGGAGTGGACCCAAGGCATAGAGGGATGGAGGGAGGAAAAGACTGCAGTTGCATATCTATCGGACATCTACATTTATGGTAGGTACAAAACTGTACTATGTCCTTCAAGAATGCAACTGCAGTCATAACATATGGGTTGAATACCAAAGCTTAGCTGGGGGAGGTGGTATGCTCTAAGAAAGGGATGGTGTAGCTATCAGTCCCTGCAGGACTGCTGAAGCAAAGCCTGCTCTGGATCTGGAATATAGAGGGAGGTTGTAGTGCTTGGAAAATGTATGCACGGAGCTCCATGTAGCAGCTTCTAGAATGTCTTTTGTAGGCACCCCTCTTAAAAGGCTGTAGAGGTGGCTGTAGCTCTGGTGGAGTGTGGTCTGACATTGGCTGGCACACTCTTTCCATGGAAGGAATAACAGAATCTGATGCAATGTCCAATCCATTTTGAAATTGTCTGCTTAGAAATTGCTTTTCCTTGTACTGCAGGGGCGTAAGCTACAAAAAGCTGGTCAGACTTCCTACTGGTCTTGGTTCTGTCTAGGTAGTAGCGAAGTTGTCTGTGTATGTCCAAGGTATGCAACAGTCTTTCCCCTTTGTTCTCAGGATTAGGAAAGAAAGTAGGCAGGTGAATTGCTTGATTTAAGGCAACCCTAGATACCACTTTTGGCAGAAAGGTAGGGTTGGTTCGTAAGGAGACCCTGTCTCTGTGAAAGGTTATGAACGGTGGTATTGCCATTAAGGCCTGTAATTCTGAAACCCTTCTTGCTGAGGTAATGGCCAACAGGAAAGCTGTCTTCCAGGAAAGAAATTGTAAATACACAGAAGCTGCTGGCTCGAAGGGAGGTAAAGTCAATTTTTCTAGGACAAAATTGAGGTCCCAAGCTGGTACTGGTGCCTTTCTTGGGGGGCTTTATATTCTTGATTCCTCTAAGAAATTGCCTTAACAAAGGATGTGAAAACACAGGTGGGTCAGTGTTGTATCTAGCTTAGATAGCTGAAGCATGAATTTTTATGGAAGAGAATGAAAGTCCTTTATGCAGCATATCTGCCAAGTATTCCAGGATGAGAGGAATGCTCAAAAATGAGGCATCATGACCCTTGTTGGTATTCCAAATGCTGAATCTCTTCCATTTGGCTGAGTAAACTTTTCTGGTGGATGGTCTGCGGGCTTCTGTTAGTATCCACTGAGCTTCCTTGGAGAGAGGTAAATCAAGGTTATTTATGGGATTTCCCAAGCTGTTAGCTGTAGCGTCTGGATGTTGGGATGAACTGTCCTGAAGTTGTGTTGAGTCAGAAGTTGGGGCCATTGTGGAAGGGCCCGTGTTTTGTTGTGACACATGCTCCGTAGTAGTGGGTACCAGTGTTGTCTTGGCCAGTCTGGAGCTATTAGGATCCCCTTTGGCTTGTCTGCTTTGATCTTTAATAACACTGTGGTCATCAGTGGCAGAGGTGGAAATGCATAAATTATCAGGGTGCTCCAGTTGAATGAGAGGGCATCTATTTTCCATGCTTGTGGATGATATGTCCTTGAACAGAACTTTTGTAAATGATGATTGAGGTGGGAGGCAAATAGGTCTACGTCCGGCCTGCCCCATGTCGAGGTGAGTCGTAGGAAGATGTCTGGATGTAGCCTCCATTCGTGGGGGGTCTAGGAAATTCCTGCTTAGACTGTCCGCCAGAACATTGTCTTTGCCTGGAACAAACTGGGATTGCAATTGTATGTTTAGGCCCAGTGATTTTTCCCAAAGATTCATTGTCAGTCTGCAAAGGGGGTAAGAATGAGTGCCCCCCTGCTTGTTTATGTACCACATCACTGTGGTGTTGTCTGTCCGTATTAACAGGTGGCCTTGTTGAAGTTGTTGCCCAAAGGCCTCGATGGCATGCATTACTGCTAACATTTCTTTTTGATTGATATGCAGATGTGTTTCCTTTGGGGACCATTGTCCTTGAATACATCTGCCTTCCATGTGCACCCACCATCCAAGGTCTGAGGCGTCTGTGGTCATGGTCTGTGTTATCTGAGGTTTTTTGAATGACATACCTATGTTTGACTGGCTTGCTGAGGCCCACCATAGAAATTCCTTTTGAAGACATGGAATGAGTGGGATATTTGCTTCTAGGTTGTTGCTGTGTTGAGACCATAAGCTTTTTAAGTACCATTGAAGCTTTCTCATGTGTAGTCTTGCTACTGGAACCAGGAGGATGCAGGATGCCATGTAACCCAGGGCCTGTAGGAAACTCCTTGCAGTCATCTGGGTGAGCTTTGCTAAACTTTTGAAGTAATGGGTTAACTTCTTTTGCTTGTCTTCTGTCAGGTAAGCCATTTAAGAGGCTGTGTCTAATTTGACTCCTAAGAAGGTTATTTGCTGGGATGGCTGAAGTCTTGACTTTTGAAAGTTGACTGTGTATCCCAGAGCCTGTAGCAAGTGTATGACATAATTCAAGTTTTTTGTCAAAGTTAGTTTGTTGTCCGCTTGTATGAGGCAATCGTCCAGGTACGGGTAGATTTGAATCCCCTGGATCCTGCAATGAGCAAATTACTGATGCCAGGCATTTCGTGAATACTCTGGGCGCAGTAGATAAGCCAAATGGCAATGCTGAGAATTGATAATGCTCTGGCCCTGCAAGAAATCTGAGGTATCTTCTGCAGCTGTGTCTGATAGGGCCATGCAGGTATGCCTCCTTGAGGTCCAGAGTAATCAGCCAAGACCCCTTGCCCAGCATGGGAAGGAGTTGCTGTAGAGTCAGCATTTTGAACTTTGGTACTATGAGGAAAGTGTTTAAAGCGGACAAGTCCAGTATTGGTCTCCATTGACTTTCTTTTCTTGGAACAAGGAACAGTCTTGAATAAAACCCCTGGCCTTGTTCTTGTTGTGGAACTTTTTCTATTGCTTTGATCTGTGCAAGCAGAGAAATTTGCTTTATAGCCTCTGCCCTCTGATTTTGTGGAAGGTTTGGCATTTTGGCATGCCTTGTTTTCTTGGCAAAGTGTGGAAGTGGAACCTGTAACCGTGGTCTATAATGTCCAAAATCCATTTGTCTGTTGTCAGTTTGTGCCAATTTTTTGAAAACAGAGATAACTTTCCACCCAAAGGAGCCTCTGTTTGCTCCTTGGTTAGCGGAACTAGAGGAAAGTCATTGAGATTGTCCCTGCGGGGCAGGAGAAACCCCTGTGTCACTTCTTTGGTTTGTTGGTTGCCATTGTCGTCCCCTGTAGGATCCTCTGTATTGGCCTCTTCCTCGGCCATGCCTGTTTTTGCCCCTTTGTGATCTTTCAGGATTAGGAAAGGACCAGTTTTTAGAAGGCCAGTTCCTGCTGAATCTGGGCGGCTGAACCTAAAGAAAATCTTTTACTGTCTGAACTGACTTGGCTTTTTCCTCAATGGACTTTAACACATCTTTAGCATTAGCACCAATAAGCTTGTTCTTTTCCAAGGGTGCGTCAAGAAGTTTTGCCTTAACATGATCTGGTAAGGGTTGTTCTTTCAACCATGCATGTCTATGAATGACCGCCCCTGTCATAGCTGCCCTACATGAAGCCTCCAATGCATCATATCCACACTGTAGAAAGTGATTGCTAACCTGTTGAGCATTATGCACAGTCTCCTGCAAAGACTTCCTATCTAAGGGTTCAGGGGAGGCCAATGTTTTCTGTAAATCATCTAACAGGAAATCCTGATATTGAAACGTGAAAGAGACAATTGAGAGCTCTCATAGATAAAGTAGTGGAGGTGTAAACCTTCTTCCCCCATCTCTCTAAGGACCTTGCTTCCCTGTTAGAAGGCAAAGGATTTTTGGAGGTGGTAGCTGAAACCCCTTTAGGCCCCTGGGAAATTGTTTCTAAATCAACAGCATGGGCCTTAAAGAAATGAGAATGGGTTTCTGGAACCCTATAGTATCTGTCAGGCTTGGCAGGGGCAGGAGGAAGAGTATCAGGGGTGACACTGGAGTCAGAATACAAATCATCCAAAACATCAAGCACATGAGGTATAGCTAAGGGTCTGTGCTGGGGATTTTTAAGGAAGGTTCAAAGGCGCTTTCTGGAATCAGAATATTCCTGGCCTTGCCACTTGAAATGCTCCCTCATGGAATGCAGAACTTCCCCAAAAGAAATATCCTCAGGAGGGGAGGCTGAGGGAATGGAGTCCTCTGCATCTGAATCCTCAAAGGTCTGGAAGGGCTCTTCCTGGCTTTCGGAGTGAACAGAGTCCTCAGAATCTTCATCTGAAGGAAGAGGGTCAGACGGTTCAACCCTGGGCCTTTTGTCAGGAGGAGGCTGGGATCCTCTCTCAGGATGGGCCTGGGAACCTCTGATCAGGGAAATTAAATCTGTTGCCACAGACATGATTTGTGTTTCAGGAGTAGGCTGAGGTAAGGTTTTAGCAGTAAGATGCTTGGACTTGCTGGCTGCCTTAGCACGTGTGTAGGCCTTGATAGACATGGACATGGGAGGCCTAGCTGCTCCACGTGCAGGAGTGACCTTATCAACAGCAATGGTCTCGGGCATTTCCTCGGTTTCGGTATCCGGAGGAAAATCAATAACTGGCGTCGGAGTGGCCTCCGGTATCGGAGGTATCGTTAAAGTGGTGTCTTCAGTTCGGAGTGGTGGAATAACCGACTCAGAGGGAACCGGGGCACTCGCGGTTAGTTTTGTCATGGTGTCGGTGGAAGACGCGGGCCAAGGATGTCGGTCCCGGTCTTTTTGTTTCTTAGGAGTCTGCGTTGTTGGTTGCTCCAACAGGCATTGTATAATGAAATTTGTCGCCGAAGAAGTCTTCTGCGAACTCCGCCCGGCGCTTGAGAGTGCGCTTATTGAAGCGAGCACAGGCGACACAGGCAGAGACGTCATGGTCTGGGCCAAGGCAAGGGAGGCAGTAAGAGTGGAAATCCTTATGAGGTATTTGTTTACCACAAGACAAACAATTATTTACTTTTTCAGTAATTTCTGACATCGGCTGAGGCAAGAAAAGGTCCCCAACGGGGTACTTAGCTTTTGATGACTTCGGTTTCGAAGAATACAGGAGCTGACCGACCGGCACTTGCGAACTGCTTCTGCTTCGGGCACCGCGCGGCAAGAAAGACTGAAGAAGATGGCGTCGGCTGATGCTTATATACTCCAGCCGCCCTGACGTCGGAGAGAAATGCGACATCAGCCGACGTCGGACCCAGACTTTGGAATCCGGCCGACCGAGGGCTGCCTGAGGCAGGACAACCCATATGTTATGACTGCAGTTGCATTCTTGAAGGACATCTACTCTTTTTCCTTGTAAAACAAATCTTTGCTGATATAAAAATTCTTGTATTTTTTTCTTGATTTCTTTCATACAGTTTTTTCTTTGTCAAAGTATTTTCTATCATGTTTTCAATCTTTCAATGCATCACTATATTTTCTTTTATACATTTCTTTTTCTACTTTTCTTATATATTGCCACTGTAAAAAAAAAAAAAAAAAAACATTTTATACTTTTTCAGGCCAAATTTTATAAAATGTTCTCACAGTAATATGATCTTTCCATAACTGTATTATTGATCTCTTTCCTTCTTCATTCCATGCCTTCTCATTTATCCTTTTTACTTCTTTTCCTATTTTATATAGTCCTGTTTCAACTACCCCCCTTCTCCTATAACTAAGCCTTCTGATGCTATAAAATAATCTATTTCAATTCTATTCATACAAATTTTAAATCCAACAATTTTAACTTACCACAGCTTCTAACTTTTAATATTTTCTTACATCATTTTCTCTCTTTTTATACTTGCCTCTTAAACCACAATTAAAGTCTCCTATTATTATAATATTCATATTTATCACAACAGTCTAAAATCTAATGAAATAAGCTTTCCCTTTCTTCACAATTAGTATAAGCATATAACATTATAGTTCTATATACTTATTTCCATTTTAAATCTACAATGATTAATCTTCCCATTTTTGCTAAAGTTACATCTATCTTTACTGTATTTCTACAGAATAT